>NC_079192.1:88942425-89022425 GCF_029499605.1 Hyla sarda
TATTTTTGCTGCAGATTTTGCTTCTCATTGACAATGGGAAGAGAAATCTGCTAAAGCAGATCTGCAGCAGATCTGCAGCAGAAAATACGCACGTGTGAATGCACCCTTAGTGGTGGCACAGTATAGTTAAATAATAGTGGCACAGTATATAGTTCATTAATGGTGGCACAGCATATAGGGAATTAATAGATGAATGGTGGCACAGTATATAGTTCATTAATGGTGGCACAGTATATAGGGAATTAATAGATGAATGGTGGCACAGTATATAGGGAATTAATAGATGAATGGTGGCACAGTATATAGTTCATTAATAGTGGCACAGTATATAGTTCATTAATAGTGGCAAAGTATATAGGGAATTAATAGATGAATGGTGGCACAGTATATAGGGAATTAATAGATGAATGGTGGCACAGTATATAGTTAATTAATAGTGGCACAGTATATAGGGAATTAATCGATAAATGGTGGCACAGTATATAGGGAATTAATAGATGAATGGTGGCACAGTATATAGGGAATTAATAGATGAATGGTGGCACAGTATATAGTTCATTAATGGTGGCACAGTATATAGGGAATTAATAGATGAATGGTGGCACAGTATATAGTTCATTAATAGTGGCACAGTATATAGTTCATTAATAGGGGCACAGTATATAGGGAATTAATAGATGAATGGTGGCACAGTATATAGTTCATTAATGGTGGCACAGTATATAGGGAATTAATAGATGAATGGTGGCACAGTATATAGGGAATTAATAGATGAATGGTGGCACAGTATATAGTTCATTAATGGTGGCACAGTATATAGGGAATTAATAGATGAATGGTGGCACAGTATATAGTTCATTAATAGTGGCACAGTATATAGTTCATTAATAGGGGCACAGTATATAGGGAATTAATAGATGAATGGTGGCACAGTATATATTTCATTAATGGTGGCACAGTATATAGGGAATTAATAGATGAATGGTGGCACATTATATAGGGAATTAATAGATGAATGGTGGCACAGTATATAGTTCATTAATGGTGGCACAGTATATAGGGAATTAATAGATGAATGGTGGTACAGTATATAGGGAATTAAGGGGAGGTACGGTATATAATTAAAGGGAAACTGACAGGCTGTTTACTCGCACTAAACCCAATACACTAGGTTACAGTGCAGTATACAAAAATTGGTCTTTCCATTTTCTAGGTATTGCCCCACATTGCTAGTATGCGAAGTCAGTCTTGTGCGCAATGGAGGCGGAGCTTCCCTGCCTCCATCCTGTATGCTGTGCTATGCCTCGCCATCTTTGTATATTTATAATTATTTTTTTTTGCCAACTCTAGTATATTGTAGACTGTAAGCATATATTAGTGTGGTGTCCATCTCTTCAGTGTAAGAACCAGAGCTGTGTGGAGATTTTGCATAAGGTGGGTGATTGGTGATGGGTGCTGGGTGATTGGTGCTGGGTGATTGGTGCTGGGTGATTGGTGCTGGGTGATTGGTGCTGGGTGATTGGTGCTGGGTGATTGGTGCTGGGTGATTGGTGCTGGGTGATTGGGGATGGGTGATGGGTGCTGGGTGATTGGGGATGGGTGATGGGTGCTGGGTGATTGGGGATGGGTGATTGGGGATGGGTGATTGGGGATGGGTGATTGGGGATGGGTGATTGGGGATGGGTGCTGGGTGATTGGTGCTGGGTGATTGGGGATGGGTGATGGTTGCTGGGTGATTGGTGCTAGGTGATTGGGGATGGGTGATGGGTGCTGGGTTATTGGTGCTAGGTGATTGGTGCTGGGTGATTGGTGCTGGGTGATTGGGTGATGGGTGCTGGGTGATTGGTGCTAGGTGATTGGGGATGGGTGATGGGTGCTGGGTGATTGGTGCTGGGTGATTGGTGATGGGTGCTGGGTTATTGGTGCTAGGTGATTGGGGATGGGTGATGGGTGCTGGGTGATTGGTGCTAGGTGATTGGTGCTGGGTGATTGGGGATGGGTGATGAGTGCTGGATGATTGGGGATGGGTGATGGGTGATTGGTGCTGGGTGATTGGTGATGGGTGCTGGGTGATTGGTGCTAGGTGATTGGGGATGGGTGCTGGGTGATTGGGAATGGGTGATTGGGGATGGGTGATGGGTGATTGGTGATGGGTGCTGGGTTCTGTCATATAGAGCTCAGGTGGGGGCATATAGGGGGAGATTTATTAAAACCTTTGCAGAGGAAAATCCTTCCGCAAAACGATCTGATTGGTTGCTATGGGCGACTGCACCGCTCTTTCTCTGCACAGGTTTGATAAATCTCCTCTATAATACAGTATATTATAGGGCAGCTGTCATATCTTTTCTGTAAATAAGACTGACAGCACAGCCAAAGTGTATATACACATGGCAGACCTTCATAGAAACTGTTCTTGACTCAATTTTACAAAAACACCAACTTTTATGGGGGCTAAGAATGTCGAGAAAGCCTGGCGGGAGTCCACTGTGTCCCTGGGCCGCAGCACATCTGCCCATTAAGTCTGGCAGACGTTTTTTAATTATGAAAAGTGCCCTCTTTTTTACTTGAGCCCCTGCCCTCCAAAATGTCTGTGCGCGTCCCTGGTCTGCAGGGCAAAGCACAGGGGGCATTATATGTGAAGAGCACATGACAGGGGGCCCCCTGTCCTGTGCCCTTCACATATAATGCCCCCTGTGCTGTGCCCCTCACATAATGCCCCCTGTCCTGTGCCCTTCACATATAATGCCCCCTGTGCTGTGTGCCCCACACATATAATTTATATGTGTGGCACAGCACAGGGGGCATTATGTGAGGGGCACAACACAGGGGACATTATATGTGAGGGGCACAGCACAGGGGGAATTATATGTGAGGGGCACAGGACAGGGGAGCATTATATCATATAATGCCCCCTGTGCTGTGCCCCTCACCTAATGCCCCCAGTGCTGTGCCACACATATAAATTATATGTGTGGGGCACAGCACAGGGGGCATTATATGTGTGGGGCACAGCACAGGGGGGCATTATATGATATAATGCCCCCTGTTATGTACCCCACACTTATAATGCCCCCTGTGCTGTGCCCCTCACATATATTGCCCCCTGTGCTGTTCCCCTCACATATATTGCCCCCTGTGCTGTTCCCCTCACATATATTGCCCCCTGTGCTGTGCCCCTCACATATAATGCCCCCTGAGTGGACAGGACATGGGGCTTTATATGTGAAGGGCACAGCACAGGGGGCATTATATGTGAGGGGCGCATGATAAGGGCATTATATGTGCGGGACGCATGATGGGGGCTTTATATATGAGGGGCGCATGATGGATGCATATGTGAGGGGCAAAGAATGGGGGCATTATATGTGAAGGGCACAGCACAGGGGGCATTAAATGTGTGGGGCACATGACAGGAGCATTCTATGTGAGGGGCACAGCACAGAGGGCATTATTATGTGGGGGAACAGGACGGGTCATATTATATGTAGGGGCACAAGATGGGGCATTATTACTATATGTGAAGGCACAGAGTGTTTTGCCTTTCAGAAGTATAGTGTATATTGTGAATAATTTCTGGGGTGGTACGTTTTTTAGGGGCCACAATACATTACGGTATTTTACTCAGAGGGTAGTTACAGCACAGCAAGTTATATTCAGAGAATGCACTGTGTGGTAGTATTAGATTTAGAGGGCACAGTGTGTGTTAGTATTATATTCAGTGGGTACAGTGTGTGATAGTATTATATTTAGAGGGTGCAGCGTGTGATAGTATTATATTCAGAGGGTGCAGTGTTTGGTAGTATTAAATTTAGAGGGCACAGAGTGTGGTAGTATTATATTCAGAGGGTACAGTGTATGGTGGTATTATATTCAGAGGGTACAGTGTGTTGTATATTCAGGGGGTACAGTATGTCAGAATTATATTAGGAGGGTGTGTGCCAGTATTATATTCAAAGAATACAGTGTTTGGCAGTATTATAATAATTATTGTTTTCATATAGAGGATCAGAATGCATTGGCATAGTGAGGAGACGTCTGGGCATCAAGTTCTGCAGAGAGAAGATTTAGCTGGAACAAATCCTGGCGGTATGTACCATCTGAATTAGATAAGGAAAGACTATAGAGAAGACGTCACCTGTAATCACTGATATAATTGTGTATTCTCCTCACTATAGAGAAGACGTCACCTGTAATCACTGATCTCTATAGTGAGGAGAATACACAATGATATCAGTGATTACAGGTGACGTCTTCTCTATAGTGAGGAGAATACACAATGATAAGACGTCACCTGTAGTCACTGATATCACTGCGTATTCTCCTCACTATAGAACCTTAGCACTTTCCCATTCTGTGGCAATTGGTATATATGATTATTATTCTGACATATGAGCACGGCCTAAGAGTCTTAAACAAGGTTAGGACTGTATGATACATTTAATAATATTGTAAGTTCCGTAATCTTCTGTCCGCCAACACAAAATACTCTAATAGCGCCCCTCCCGAGACTCGACTCTGGATCCGCCCCTGCTCCCAGCATGCCCTGACAGCCGAAGGCTGAGAGTTGTAGTTTTGCAACAGGTGGGCAGCCACAGGGGATCGGTGTTGCAGTATGTCAATCTAGGGCCATGGTGTCTGATCTTGAACTGGCAGCAGGAGCCACGACCACTTTAAATCAATGGCTGCTGGGACATACGACTAGTGACATCCTTCGTTCCAGACCACAACGTCAGGGACGTCACTTGTCAGACGTCCCGGCGGCCAGCGCTGCTCATTGAGCCTACCGGAGTAGCATTGATCTATGTAAGAAACCTATGGGCCCAGGCTGTTGGGGCCACCAAATGATATTACTTATACAGAATGTCTGGTTAGGAGAAACAAATATAACGCACCCACAGGGAGTGGCGCCATTTTAATAAAATTTGTCAAAAACCTTAGATAACAGTCATACAGAATATATTAGAAAGCTTTTTTTATTTTCAGCCAATCAGAGAGCAGCACTACTGAAATAGAACTCCCAGGAGGTAACAGCGTGTCACACATGTGATGTCATAACCATTGTCCACCAAAGAGCAGCACTGAGCAGAAATAACACTGCTCCTGTTCATTCTCCATCAGTGAGGGGCCGGTGCTGGACACTGTGTAGGGACGCGGGAATGCAAAGTCATACACATGACTGTGACTGGTAAGTGTTACATTGTTGTGTCCAAAAGATCTTTAGTGCAGTTCCATGTGTATTTCTATGATAAACATGTAAATGATTTATCTTTTTTTTCTTATCTTAGATGCACTATCTCCAGGACATGGAGTAGCATTTCCGGACCTACAGCAAGACGTTGGATGAAGGCATAGCCCCAGAAATAACACTGGTCCTGTTCATCAGTGAGGGGCCGGTGCTGGACACTGTGTAGGGACACGGGAATGCAAAGTCATGCACATGACTGTGACTGGTAAGTGTTAAATTGTTTTGTCCAAAAGGTCTTTATTGCAGTTCCATGTGTATTTCTATGATAAACATGTAAATAATCTATCTTTTTTGTCCCCTATCTTAGATGCACTATTTCCAGGACATGGAGTAGCATTTCGGGACCTACAGCAAGACGTTGGATGAAGGCACAGGCCTAGGAATCATGCACATACACAGAAACATTTGCCCAAATTATAGAGGTAACCTCCTTTAGTATGCCCAGAGGAAGGGCCATACAGTAGCCATGGATTCCCTACAGGTTTCCTCCCCTCTGGAGGTTTTTCCTGTCCTGAGTATTAGTTACTGTACGCTCTTTGTGAGTGATGGGAGGTTACAAAAAATCCCCTACACAAACATTTTAATAAATAATAAATAAAGTTCCCCTTTTTTTAAACTGTTCTTTGACTTGTTCGACTCATTTATTTATTTCTGTGTGTGAAAATAGAGTTAGCAAAACATGGATGACCAAAGCTGCTCTCCTGCACGATCTGCATAATGCGGTGCAGAGAGAGGCAACTGGTGCTGGGTGGTTCAGTTTATGAGGCAAACGTAGAACACCCAGCAAGTTCCATGCACAAGCCTTTTTCTGATGAATGGGACTCATGCAGGGAACTTGCTAGGGGTCATACGGTTGCAAAGGATCAACTTTTGGGTACATGAACTGTCCCTTAAAGGGGTACTCCGCCTCTAGATATCTTATCCCCTATGTAAAGGATAGGGGATAAGATGTCTGATCAAGGGGATCCTGCTGCTGGGACCCCAGCAATCTCCACGCAGCAACCAAAATTCTAAATAGTATGTTTAGATCACTGGTTCCTGTGGTGGGATTCGTGACATCATGCCACACCTTCTTGTGATATCACACCACCTCCCATAGACATAAATGGAAAGGGCGTGGCGGGAGGTCACGACCCGCACCACGAGAACCCAGAGTTCTTAATATATTATTTGGAACGCCGGGTGCTGCATGAAGATTGCGGGGGTCCCAGTGATCAGTCATCTTTTGTCCTATCCTTAAGGTAGGGGATAAGATATCTAGGGGCGGAGTACCACTTTAAGGAATTAGAGAGTGTAGGCATGCCTTACAAGCAGGTAGAAAAAGAACAGCTGGGAGAAATGACAGGACACGAAGCAATGTTTGGCTGGGACCGATTTTGGGTGTGTTCTGGCCAATTAAAGGAGAACTATGGCAAAAATTAACTTATCCCCTATCCATGGGTTATGGGATAAGTAGCTGATCATGGGGGGTCCCCCTGCAATACCTGGGATGAGACCCGTCGCTCAGTGAGAAGCGCTCGCTGCAGACGTCAAATCTCAATTTCCCTGGACCCCCCCCTTCCTTCATGTCCACCACAGACGCCCCCAGACTGCTGTCTCTTACAGAGTTTTATGCCCAGAAATGGTTGGCTACTCACTTTGTCAGTAGATTCTCATCCTAAATATGAAGACAATCGGGGAAATGTACCTGTGGAGAGGAAATGTTGTCCAGTTGCTCTTAGCAACCAATCAGATTACTTCTTTTATTTTTCAGAGGTCTTCTCAAGAATGAAAGAAGTAATCTGATTGGTTGCTATGGGCAACCTGATGAAAACATCTTTTTTTTCTTTAACAACTACAGTACTACAACTCCCATTGTAGTGTGTCTTTTCAACCTGTTCCTCCTCCAACACTGACCCTTAGGGGGGCATAGACTGACCACACTGGGGGTTGTAGTACTTTCATTTTTACAGTTCCCCTATAACTCTGCAGCTTTGGTAGAAGTATGAGGCTCAGCCTTAGAGTCAGTGTATCTGGCTGCTCCAGTGTTCTTCTATTTTACAGCCTGGACACTGTTCTCCTCCACACTGGTCCCTGTGGTCCGGTCAGATGGTTCTGGACTGGGGCTGAACGGTTGCTTGAGGGATTTAGTGGCAGATTTTTTTGGGACTTCAGTTGTTGGATGACCTCTCTCTTCAGTGGCTGGTGATATTCGTAGTGCAGAATTTACAGGTGTTACGTAAAAGGGGTACTCCGGGGGAAAACATTTTTTTATTTTATTTTTTTAAATCAACTGGTGCAAGAAAGTTAAACAGATTTGTAAATTACTTCTTAAAAATCTTAATCCTTACAGTACTTATCAGCTGCCGTATGCTATAGAGGAAGTTGTATAGTTCTTTTCGGTCTGACTACAGTGCTCTCTGTGAGCAGGAGCAAATCTCCATAGTAAACTTCTCCTACTCCGGACAGTTCCTGACATGGACAGAGATGTCAGCAGAGAGCACTGTGGTCAGACTGGAAAGAAATCCAAAAAGAAAATAACTTCCTCTGTAGAATACAGCAGCTGATAAGTATTGGAAGGATTAAGATTTTTAAATAGAAATAATTTACAAATCTGGCAAATTTCCCCAACCTCAAGGTTAGTGTTTAACCACTTAAGGACCTAGGGCGTATGGATAAGCTTTGACGTCCTGGTACTTAAGGACCAAGGGCGTATCCATACGCCCGTGGGAATTTCAGTCCCGCCACGCGCCGGGCGGGGACCGGGCCGGGGTGACTGCTGATATCAATCAGCAGGCACCCCGCGCAAATGCCCAGGGGGGTCATCAGACCCCCCCCCCCCCCCCAATCGGCAATCGGCGCAAATCGCAAGTGAATTCACACTTGCGATTTGCGCCGATTCCGGGTCATACGGGTCTATTGTGACCTGGTGACCCAGAATAGAAGGGGGATCGCAGTTGTCTAAGACACCCACGATCCCCCTGTAGGCATAGGAGTGGGTTGTTAGGGTTGCCACCCCTCCTATCCCTGCTATTAGTCTGCTATTGATCGTCAGAGGCGACAACCAATAGCAGACCGGGGGCGGGGGGGTTAACTTTCGTTTTCCCAGTCCTGCCCACCCACAATAGGCGGGGCAGAACGGGGAACCGAAGGGGACCGGGCGCCGACGTCCACTTACCCGTCCGGAGGCAGCGGCGACGTTGATCGGCGGGCGGCGTCACGTGCTTCTGAAGAGGACGGCTCCCGGGATCCTTCAGAAGCCGGTAAGTTGATCTGGAGGGCTACAGTCTGAGACTGTGGTCTCTAACTGTAGCCCTCCAGATGTTGCAAAACTACAACTCCCAGCATGCCCAGACAGCTGTTTGGGCATGCTGGAATATGTAGTTTTGCAACAGCTGGAGGGCTGCAGTTTGAGACCACTATACAGTGGTCTCTAAACTACATCCCTCCAGATCTTCCAACACTACAACTCCTAGCATGCCCACATAGCTGTTTGTTGTCTGGGCATGCTGAGAGTTGTAGTTTTGCAACATCTGGAGGTCCACAGTTTGGAGATCACTGTGTAGTGGTCTAAAAACTGTAGCTCTCCAGATGTTGCAAAACTGCAATCCCCAGCATGCCCAGAAAGCAAACAGCTGTCTCGGCATGCTGGGAATTGTAGTTGGGTACCTCCAGCTGTTGCATAACTACATCTCCCAGCATGCCCTTCGGTGATTAGTACATTCTGGGAGTTGTAGTTTTGCAACAGCTGGAGGCGCACTGGTTGGAAAATACTCAGTTAGGTAACATAACCTAACTGAAGGTTTTCCAACCAGTGTGCCTCCAGCTGTTGCAAAAGTACAACTCCCAGCATGCACGGTCTGTCAGTACATGCTGGGAGTTGTAGTTTTGAAACAGCTGGAGGTTTGCCCTCCATGTGAATGTACAGGATACATTCACACAGACAGGTTTACAGTAAATTTCCTGCTTCAAGTTTGGGCTGCGGCAAATTTTTCGCCGCAGCGCAAACTCCTAGCGGGAAATTCACCGTAGCACGCCAGTGTGAATGTACCCTAAAAACACTACACTACACTAACACATAATAAAGGGTAAAACACTACTTATACACCCCCTTACACTGTCCCCCCCCCCCCCAATAAATAATTAAAAACGTCTTGTACGGCTGGGTTTCCAAAACGGAGCCTCCAGCAGGCGTAGCAGGGGCCCACGCAGCCCCCGCGTTGCGGGGGGCCCCGTCTAGGCTGGGGTCCCGGATTATCACTGGCGCTGTGGTCCAAAGCCTTTGGAGCACCTGCTCCAGGCCCCCGCGCACAGTGAAGAAGGGGGCCCCCCGTTGCTAGGCCCCGAGGGGCACCCATTGCCACTCCACTAAGATATACCGGCCTCCCCCCACAAATCCCCCCCCGCAGACACCTCCCAGCCTTCGGCCTGCGGCCCATGCAGCTGCGTCATCACGTCACGTGACGTGGTGCCGGCTGAGAGGAGAGCGCTGGAGATGAGCTCCCACCGGCAGTTTTCCAGCGCCAGGCCTACTGCGGCCGTACAGGTACCCCTCCCTCCCACTACAACTACCAGCATGCCCGGAGAGCCTTCAGCTGTCCGGGCATGCTGTGAGTTGTAGTTTTGCAACAGCTGGAGGAGCCCTGGTTAGCAAACACTGCCTTAGGGCCTAACCCAGTGTTTCCTAACCTGGGTGCCTCCAGCTGTTGCAAAACTACAACTGCCAGCATGCCCGGAGAGCCTTTGGCTGTCCGGGCATGCTGTGATGTGTGTGTGTGTGGTGGGGGGGGATTTATTATATAGTGTGTGTGTGGTGGGGGGGATTTATTATATAGTGTGTGTGTGGTGGGGGGGGATTTATTATATAGTGTTTGTGGTGGGGGGATTTATTATATAGTGTGTGTGGTGGGGGGGGGGATTTATTATAGTGTGTGTGTGTGTGGTGGGGATTTATTATATAGTGTGCGTTGGGGGGGATTTATTATATAGTGTGTGTGTGGTGGGGGGGATTTATTATATAGTGTGTGTGTGGTGGGGGGATTTATTATATAGTGTGTGTGTGGTGGGGGGATTTATTATAGTGTGTGTGTGTGTGGTGGGGATTTATTATATAGTGTGCGTTGGGGGGGATTTATTATATAGTGTGTGTGTGGTGGGGATTTATTATATAGAGTGTGTGTTGGGGGGGATTTATTATATAGAGTGTGTGTTGGGGGGGGATTTATTATACAGTTTGTGTGGTGGGGGGGTATTTATTATATAGTGTGTGTGTGGTGGGGGGGATTTATTATAGTGTGTGTGTGGTGGGGGGGATTTATTATATAGTGTGTGTGTTGGGGGGATTTATTATATAGTGTGTGTTGGGGGGGATTTATTATATAGTGTGTTTGTGGTGGGGGGATTTATTATATAGTGTGTGTGTGGTGGGGGGATTTATTATAGTGTGTGTGTGGTGGGGGGATTTATTATATAGTGTGTGTGTGGTGGGGGGATTTATTATAGTGTGTGTGTGGTGGGGGGATTTATTATATAGTGTGTGTGTGGTGGTGGGGATTTATTATATAGTGTGTGTGTTGGGGGGATTTATTATATAGTGTGTGTGGTGGTGGGGATTTATTATATAGTGTGTGTGGTGGGGTGGATTTATTATATAGTGTGTGTGTGGTGGGGGGGATTTATATTATAGTGTGTGTGTGTGGTGGCGTGATTTATTATATAGTGTGTGTGTGGTGGGGGGATTTATTATATAGTGTGTGTGTGGTGGGTGGATTTATTATATAATGTGTGTGTGGTGGGGGGATATATTATATAGTATGTGTGTGGTGGGGGGATTTATTATATAGTGTGTGTGTGGTGGGGGGGATTTATTATATAGTGTGTGTGTGTGTGTGTGTGGTGGGGGGATTTATTATATAGTGTGTGTGTGGTGGGGGGGATTTATTATATAGTGTGTGTGTGGTGGGGGGATTTATTATATAGTGTGTGTGGTTGGGGATTTATTATATAGTGTGTGTGTGGTGGGGGGGATTTATTATATAGTGTGTGTGTGTGTGTGTGTGGTGGGGGGGATTTATTATATAGTGTGTGTGTGTGGTGGGGGGATTTATTATATAGTGTGTGTGTGGTGGGGGGGGATTTATTATATAGTGTGTGTGGTGGGGGGGATTTATTATATAGTGTGTGTGGTTGGGGGGGATTTATTATATACCGTATATACTCGAGTATAAGCCGAGTCTTTCAGCACGATTTTTCGTGCTGAAAACAACCCCTCGGCTTATACTCGAGTGGTCTTCACCCGCAGTGGTCTTCA
The DNA here is from genome assembly GCF_029499605.1 of Hyla sarda. Taxonomy (NCBI): domain Eukaryota; kingdom Metazoa; phylum Chordata; class Amphibia; order Anura; family Hylidae; genus Hyla; species Hyla sarda. The sequence goes on from NC_079192.1 coordinate 88,953,960, forward strand.
ACCTGCGGACCTCCAGTTGTTTCAAAACTACAACTCCCAGCAAGCCCGGGCAGCCATCGGCTGTCCGGGCTTGCTGGGAGTTGTAGTTTTGAAACCTCCGGAGGTCCGCAGGTTGAAGACCACTGCGGCATTCGACATTATCCAGCCCCCTCTCACCCCCCTTTAGTTCTGTACAGTACTCACCTCCGCTCGGCGCTGGTCCGGTGCTGCAGAGCTGTCCGGAGAGGAGGTGGTCCGGTGGGATAGTGGTTCCGGGCTGCTATCTTCACCGGGGAGTCCTCTTCTAAGCGCTTCGGGCCCGGCCCCAGAATAGTCACGTTGCCTTGACAACGACGCAGAGGTACGTTCATTGCCAACGTACTTCTGCGTCATTGTCAAGGCAACGCCTCTATTTCGGGCCGGAAGCGCGGAGAAGAGGCGCCCCCGGTGAAGATAGCAGCCCGGAACCACTATCCCACCGGACCACCTCCTCTCCGGACAGCCCTGCAGCACCGGACCAGCGCCGAGCGGAGGTGAGTACTGTACAGAACTAAAGGGGGGTGAGAGGGGGCTGGATGATGTCGAAGGCCACAGTGGTCTTCAACCTGCGGACCTCCGGAGGTTTCAAAACTACAACTCCCAGCAAGCCCGGACAGCCGATGGCTGCCCGGGCTTGCTGGGAGTTGTAGTTTTGAAACCTCTGGAGGTCCGCAGGTTGAAGACCACTGAGGGCGGATGATGAGAAGAGGATGATAAAGGGGGGTGGGGGGATGATGAAGGGGGGTGGGGATGATGAAGGGGGGTGTGTGGGATGATTACAAGGGGATGATGAAGGGGGGTGGGGATGATGACAAGGGAATGATGAAGGGGGGATGTGTGGGATGATGACAAGGGGATGATGAAGGGGGGATGTGTGGGATGATGACAAGGGGATGATGAAGGGGGGATGTGTGGGATGATGACAAGGGGATGATGACAGGTGATGATGATGAGGGTCTGGATGATGACAGGCGGTGATGATGATGAGGATGTTAATGACTGGTCTGGATGATAACAGGGGGGGATGTTGTATTTCCCACCCTAGGCTTATACTCGAGTCAATAACTTTTCCTGGGATTTTGGGTTGAAATTAGGGGTCTCGGCTTATACTCGGGTCGGCTTATACTCGAGTATATACGGTAGTGTGTGGTGGGGGGGATTTATTATATAGTGTGTGGTGGGGGAGGATTTATTATATAGTGTGTGTGTGTGGGGGGAGATTTATTATATAGTGTGTGTGTGGGGGGGATTTATTATATAGTGTGTGTGTACTGGGGGGGATTTATTATATAGTGTGTGTGTGTGTGTGTGGTGGGGGGGATTTATTATATAGTGTGTGGTGGGGGGGATTTATTATATAGTGTGTGTGTGTGTGTGTGTGTGGGGGGGAGATTTATTATATAGTGTGTGTGTGGGGGGGGATTTATTATATAGTGTGTGTGTACTGGGGGGGGGATTTATTATATAGTGTGTGTGTGTGTGTGTGTGTGTGTGTGTGGTGGGGGGGGATTTATTATATAGTGTGTGTGTGTGTGTGTGTGTGGTGGGGGGGATTTATTATATAGTGTGTGTGTGGTGGGGGGGATTTATTATATAGTGTGTGTGTGTGGTGGTGGGGGATTTATTATATAGTGTGTGTGGTGGGGGGGATTTATTATATAGTGTGTGTGTGGTGGGGGGAATTTATTATATAGTGTGTGTGTGGTGGGGGGGATTTATTATATAGTGTGTGTGTGGTGGGGGGGATTTATTATATAGTGTGTGTGTGTGGGGGGGATTTATTATATAGTGTGTATGTGGTGGGGGGGGTTTATTATATAGTGTGTGTGTGGTGGTGGGGTTTATTATACAGTGTGTATGTTGGGGGGGATTTATTTTATAGTGAAAGTGTGTGGTGGGGGATTTATTAAATAGTGTGTGTGTGGTGGTGGGGATTTATTATATATTGTGTGTGGTGGGGGGGATTTATTATATAGTGTGTGGTGGGGGGGATTTATTATATACGGTAGTGTGTGTGGTGGGGGGATTTATTGTATAGTGTGTGTGTGGTGGGGTGATTTATTATATAGTGTGTGTGTGGTGGGGGGATTTATTATATAGTGTGTGTTTGGTGGGGGGGGGGGGATTTATTATATAGTGTGTGTGTGTGTGTGTGGTGGGGGGATTTATTATATAGTGTGTGTGGTGGGAATTTATTATATAGTGTGTGTGGTGGGGGGGATTTATTATATAGTGTGTGTGGTGGTGGGGATTTATTATATAGTGTGTGTGGTAGGAGGGAATTATTATATAGTGTGTGTTGGGGGGGATTTATTATATAGTGTGTGTTGGGGGGGGATTTATTATATAGTGTGTGTGGTGGGGGGGGATTTATTATATAGTGTGTGTGTTGGGGGGGATTTATTATATAGTGTGTGTGGTGGTGGGGATTTATTATATAGTGTGTGTGGTAGGGGGGATTTATTATATAGTGTGTGTTGGTAGGATTTATTATATAGTGTGTGTTGGGGGAGATTTATTATATAGTGTGTGGTGGGGGTATTTATTATATAGTGTGTGTGTGGTGGGGGTATTTATTATATAGTGTGTGTGTGTGGTGGGGGGGATTTATTATATAGTGTGTGTGTGGTGGGGGGATTTATTATATAGTGTGTGTGGTGGGGGGGATTTATTATATAGTGTGTGTGGTGGTGGGGGATTTATTATATAGTGTGTGTGGTGGGGGGGATTTACTATATAGTGTGTGTGTGGTGGGTAGGGGGATTTATTATATAGTGTGTGTGTTGGGGGGGATTTAATATATAGTGTGTGTGGTTGGGGGGATTTATTATATCGTGTGTGTGGTGGGGATTTATTATATAGTGTGTGTGTTGGGGGGGGGATTTATTATATAGTGTGTGTGGTGGTGGGGGATTTATTATATAGTGTGTGTGGTGGTGGGGATTTATTATATAGTGTGTGTGGTGGGGGGGATTTATTATATAGTGTGTGTGGTGGGGTGGGATTTATTATATAGTGTGTGTGGTGGGGGGGATTTATTATATAGTGTGTGTGTGTGTGTGTGGTGGGGGGGATTTATTATATAGTGTGTGTGTGGTGAGGGGGATTTATTATATAGTGTGTGTTTGGTGGGGGGATTTATTATATAGTGTGTGGTGGGGAGGATTTATTATATAGTGTGTGTTAGGGGGGATTTATTATATAGTGTGTGTTGTGGGGGATTTATTATATAGTGTGTGTTGGGGGGGATTTATTATATGGTGTGTGTGTGTGTGTGTGTGTGGTGGGGGGGATTTATTATATAGTGTGTGTGTTGGGGGGGATTTATTATATAGTGTGTGGGTTGGGGGGGATTTATTATATAGTGTGTGTGGTGGGGGGATTTATTATATAGTGTGTGTGTGGTGGAGAGGGATTTATTATATAGTGTGTGTTGGGGGGGATTTATTATATAGTGTGTGTTAGGGGGATTTATTATATAGTGTGTGTGTGGTGGGGGGATTTATTATATAGTGTGTGTGTGGTGGAGAGGGATTTATTATATAGTGTGTGTTGGGGGGGGATTTATTATATAGTGTGTGGGGGAGATTTATTATATAGTGTGTGTGGGGGGATTTATTATATAGTGTGTGTGTGTGGGGGGATTTATTATATAGTGTGTGTGTTGGGGGGGATTTATTATATAGTGTGTGTGTGGGGGGGGATTTATTATATAGTGTGTGTGTTGGGGGGGATTTATTATATAGTGTGTGTGTAGGGGGGGGATTTATTATATAGTGTGTGTGTTGGGGGGGGGGTTATTATATAGTGTGTGTGTTGGGGCGGGATTTATTATATAGTGTGTGTGTGTGTGGGGGGGTTATTATATAGTGTGTGTGTGGTGGGGGGGATTTATTATATAGTGTGTGTGGTGGGGGGGATTTATTATATAGTGTGTGTTGGGGGGGATTTATTACATAGTGTGTGTGTGGTGGGGGGATTTATTATATAGTGTGTGTGTGGTGGGGGGGATTTATTATATAGTGTGTGTGGTGGTGGGGATTTATTATATAGTGTGTGTTGGGGGGAGTTATTATATAGTGTGTGTTGGGGGGGATTTATTATATAATGTGTGTGTGTTGGGGTTGATTTATTATATAGTGTGTGTGTGGTGGGGGGGGATTTATTATATAGTGTGTGTGTGGTGGGGGGGATTTATTATATAGTGTGTGTGTGGTGGGGGGGATTTATTATATAGTGTGTGTGTGGTGGGGGGGATTTATTATATAGTGTGTGTGGTGGGGGGGATTTAAAATATAGTGTGTGTGTTGGGGAGGATTTATTATATAGTGTGTGTGTGGTGGTGGGGATTTATTATATAGTGTGTGTGTTGAGGGGGATTTATTATATAGTGTGTGTGTGGTGGGGGGGATTTATTATATAGTGTGTGTGTTGGGGGGGATTTACTATATAGTGTGTGTGTGGTGGGTAGGGGGATTTATTATATAGTGTGTGTGTTGGGGGGGATTTATTATATAGTGTGTGTGGTTGGGGGGATTTATTATATCGTGTGTGTGGTGGGGATTTATTATATAGTGTGTGTGTTGGGGGGGGATTTATTATATAGTGTGTGTGTGGTGGGGATTTATTATATAGTGTGTGGTGGGGAGGGGATTTATTATATAGTGTGTGTGTTGGGGGGATTTATTATATAGTGTGTGTGTTGAGGGGGATTTATTATATAGTGTGTGTGTGGTGGGGATTTATTATATAGTGTTTGGTGGGGAGGGGATTTATTATATAGTGTGTGTGTGTGGTGGGGTGGATTTATTATATAGTGTGTGTGTGTGGTGAGGATTTATTATATAGTGTGTGTGTTGAGGGGATTTATTATATAGTGTATGTGTGTGGTGGGGGGGATTTATTATATATATTGTGTGTGTGGTGGGGATTTATTACATAGTGTGTGTGTTGGGGGGATTTATTATATAGTGTATGTGTGTGGTGGGGGGGATTTATTATATAGTGTGTGTGTGTGGTGGGGATTTATTATATAGTGTGTGTGTGGTGGTGGGGATTTATTATATAGTGTGTGTGTTGGGGGGATTTATTATATAGTGTGTGTGTTGGGGAGGATTTATTATATAGTGTGTGTGTGGTGGGGGGGATTTATTATATAGATTGTGTGTGTGGTGGGGGGGATTTATTATATAGTGTGTGTGTGTGGTGGGGGGATTTATTATATAGTGTGTGTGTGTGGTGGGGGGATTTATTATATAGTGTGTGGTGGGGGGGGATTTATTATATAGTGTGTGTGGTGGGGGGATTTATTATATAGTGTGTGTGTGTGGTGGGGGGATTTATTATATAGTGTGTGTGTGTGTGGTGGGGGGGATTTATTATATAGTGTGTGTGTGGTGGGGGGATTTATTATATAGTGTGTGTGGTGGTGGGGGATTTATTATATAGTGTGTGTGTGTGGTGGGGGGGATTTATTATATAGTGTGTGTGTGTGGTGGGGGGGATTTATTATATAGTGTGTGTGTGGTGGGGGGATTTATTATATAGTGTGTGTGTGTGGTGTGGGGATTTATTATATAGTGTGTGGTGGGGGGGGATTTATTAGATAGTGTGTGGTGGGGGGATTTATTATATAGTGTGTGTGTGTTGTGGGGGGATTTATTATATAGTGTGTGTGTGTGTGTGTTGGTGGGATTTATTATATAGTGTGTGTGTGTGTGTGTGTGGTGGGGGGGATTTATTATATAGTGTGTGTGGTGGTGGGGATTTATTATAAAAAGTGTTTGGTGGGGGTATTTATTATATAGTGTGTGTTGGGGGGGATTTATTATATAGTTTGTGTGTGTGTGGGGGGGGTTATTATATAGTGTGTGTGTGGGGGGGGTATTTATTTTATAGTGTGTGTGGTGGGGGGGATTTATTATATAGTGTGTGTGGTGGGGGGGATTTATTATATAGTGTGTGTGGTGGGGGGGATTTATTATATAATGTGTGTGTGGTGGGGGGATTTATTATATAGTGTGTGTTGGGGGGATTTATTATATAGTGTGTGTTGGGGGGATTTATTATATAGTGTGTTTTGGGGGGGATATATTATATAGTGTGGGTGTGTGTGTGGTGGGGGGATTTATTATATAGTGTGTGTTGGGGGGATTTATTATATAGTGTGTGTGTTGGGGCGAGGATTTATTACATAGTGTGTGTGTGGGGGGGGATTTATTATATAGTGTGTGTGTGTGGTGGGGGGGATTTATTATATAGTATGTGTGGTTAGGGGATTTATTATATAGTGTGTGTGTGGTGGGGGGTTATTATATGGTGTGTGTAGTGGGGGGATTTATTATATTGTGTGTGTGGTGGGGGGGATTTATTATATAGTGTGTGTGGTGGGGGGATTTATTATATAGTGTGTGGTGGGGGGATTTATTATATAGTGTGTGTGGTGGGGGGATTTATTATATAGTGTGCGTGGTTGGGGGGGGATTTATTATATAGTGTGTGTGGTTGGGGGGGATTTATTATATAGTGTGTGTGGTGGGGGGGATTTATTATATAGTGTGTGTGTGGTGGGGGGATTTATTATATAGTGTGTGTTGGGGGGATTTATTATATAGTGTGTGTTGGGGGGATTTATTATATAGTGTGTTTTGGGGGGGGATATATTATATAGTGTGGGTGTGTGTGTGGTTGGGGGATTTATTATACAGTGTGTGTTGGGGGGATTTATTATATAGTGTGTGTGTGTGTTGGGGGGGGGGTTATTATATAGTGTGTGTTGGGGGGGGATTTATTATATAGTGTGTGTGTGTGGGGGGGGATTTATTATATAGTGTGTGTGTGTGGTGGGGGGGATTTATTATATAGTGTGTGTGGTTGGGGGGATTTATTATATAGTGTGTGTGTGGTGGGGGGTTATTATATAGTGTGTGTGGTGGGGGGATTTATTATACAGTGTGTGTGTGTGTGGTGGGGGGATTTATTATATAGTGTGTTTTTGGGGGGGATGTATTATATAGTGTTTGTGTGTGTGTGTGGTGGGGGGGATTTATTATAAAGTGTGTGTTTGGGGGATTTATTATATGGTGTGTGTTGGGAGGGGATTTATTATATAGTGTGTGTGGTGGTGGGGATTAATTATATAGTGTGTGTTGGGGGGGGGAGATTTATTATATAGTGTATGTGGTGGGGGGATTTATTATATAGTGTGTGTGTGTGGGGGGGGATTTATTATATAGTGTGTGTGTGTGGTGGGGGGATTTATTATATAGTGTGTGTGTTTGGGGGGATTTATTATATAGTGTGTGTTGGGAGGGGATTTATTATATAGTGTGTGTGGTGGGGGGGGATTTATTATATAGTGTGTTTTGGGTGGGGATTTATTATATAGTGTGTTTGGTGGGGGGATTTATTATATAGTGTGTGTTGGGGGGGGATTTATTATATAGTGTGTGTGGTGGGGGGGATTCATTATATAGTGTTTGTGTGTGTGTGTGTGTGTGTGTGTGTGTGTGTGTGGTGGGGGGATTTATAATATAATGTGTGTTGTGGGGGGATTTATTATATAGTGTGTGGTGGGGGGATTTATTATATAGTGTGTGTGGTGGGGGGGATTGATTATATAGTGTGTGTGTGTGGGGGGGGGGGGATTTATTATATAGTGTGTGTGTGTGGTGGGGAGATTTATTATATAGTGTGTGTGTGGTGGGGGATTTATTATATAGTGTGTGTGGTGGGGGGGATTTATTATATAGTGTGTGTGGTGGTGGGGATTTATTATATAGTGTGTGTGTGGTGGGGGGGATTTATTATATAGTGTGTGTTGGGGGATTTATTATATAGTGTGTGTGTGTGTGGTGGGGTGATTTATTATATAGTGTGTGGTGGGGGGATTTATTATATAGTGTGTGTGGTGGGGGGGATTGATTATATAGTGTGTGTGTGTGTGGGGGATTTATTATATAGTGTGTGTGTGTGGTGGGGGGATTTATTATATAGTGTGTGTGTGGTGGGGGATTTATCATATAGTGTGTGTGGTGGGGGGATTTATTATATAGTGTGTGTGGTGGGGGGGATTTATTATATAGTGTGTGTGGTGGGGGGATTTATTATATAGTGTGTGTTGGGGGATTTATTATATAGTGTGTGTTGGGGGGATTTATTATATAGCGTGTTTTGGGGGGGGATATATTATATAGTGTGGGTGTGTGTGTGGTGGGGGGATTTATTATATAGTGTGTGTTGGGGGGATTTATTATATAGTGTGTGTGTGTGTGTGTGTTGGGGGGGATTTATTATATAGTGTGTGTTGGGGGGGGGGATTTATTATATAGTGTGTGTGTGGGGGGGGATTTATTATATAGTGTGTGTGTGTGTGTGGTGGGGGGGATTTATTATATAATGTGTGTGGTTGGGGGATTTATTATATAGTGTGTGTGTGGTGGGGGGATTTATTATATAGTGTGTGTTGGGGGGATTTATTATATAGTGTGTGTGTGTGTGTGTGTGTTGGGGGGGATTTATTATATAGTGTGTGTTGGGGGGGGGATTTATTATATAGTGTGTGTGTGTGTGGGGGATTTATTATATAGTGTGTGTGTGTGTGTGGTGGGGGGGATTTATTATATAGTGTGTGTGGTTGGGGGGATTTATTATATAGTGTGTGTGTGGTGGGGGATTATTATATAGTGTGTGTGGTGGGGGGATTTATTATATAGTGTGTGTGTGGTGGGGGGATTTATTATATAGTGTGTTTTGGGGGGGGGGTTATTATATAGTGTGTTTTGGGGGGATTTATTATATAGTGTTTGTGTGTGTGTGTGTGGTGGTGGGGGGATTTATTATATAGTGTGTGTTTGGGGGATTTATTATATAGTGTGTGTGGTGGGGGGATTTATTATATAGTGTGTGGTGGGGGGATTGATTATATAGTGTGTGTGTGTGTGTGTGTGGTGGGGGGATTTATCATATAGTGTGTGTGTGGTGGGGGATTTATTATATAGTGTGTGTGGTGGGGGGAATTTATTATATAGTGTGTGTGGTGGGGGGGGGATTTATTATATAGTGTGTGTGGTGGGGGGGATTTATTATATAGTGTGTGTTGGGGGGGATTTATTATATAGTGTGTGTGGGGGGGAGGGGGGTTTGTTATATAATGTGGGGGGGGGGGTTATCATATAATGTGAGGGGGTATTTATTATATAATGTGGGCGGGTTATTATATAATGTGAGGGGGTATTTATTATATAATGTGGGGGGGGGTATTTATTTATTATATAATGTGGGGGGGGGGCTATTATATAATGTGAGAAGGGAGGAAATTATGCATGTGAGGGGAGGATAATAATGATTATTATAATCCTCCCCTCACATATATGTAACATCTCCCCCTCACATGTATAATCTGATCACCCCCTCCTCACATTGATTATCCCCTCACATATATAATATTATAATCAGATTATATGTGAGGGGATTATCAATGTGAGGAGGGGGGTTATCAGATTATATATGTGAGGGGGAGATGTTACATATATGTGAGGGGAGGATTATAATAATCATTATTATCCTCCCCTCACATGCATAATCTGATAATCGCCTCCCCCCATACGTATCCCGTACTGATCCTGAGTTATATCCTGTAACTCTTTTTTATTATAAAAATGAAAAACACACCTGATACAAAACATAAAACAAAAACAAGCTTAACCAGCTATAACAAAAATAAAATTACAAAAACAAACTCTGCCTAACTGGCCAGCCCAAACTTACTAAAATACACTTTTACTTTTTTTCCCCATACCAATACAACACACACAAACACGCATTCCAAAAAATGAACATAAAAATAGCCCAACTTGGCTTATAAAAATATATAAACATAAAATTCAGCACGACTTGGCTATAAAAACAAAACAAAAGAAAAGGAACATAAAAGTAGCACAACTTGGCTATAACTGAAAAATTACCCTTACCCAGGGGATAAAAAATAAGTAAATAAATAAAAATATTAAAAAAAATAAACTAAATAAAAAAAAAATTGCTCAGCACAACTTGCTAAAAAAAAAAAACAACGCTCTGCCTCCCAGCCAGAGATCCACAGGTGAAAGAAGGGCAAGGAAAAGCAGCGCGGAGATGCGGCCGGAGAGAGGGCCCAAAGAGCCCAGCCCCACGCACTGCCCCCGCACGGCCGCAAGGCCCGCGAAGCACGCCCAGCGCGGCAAGGAGCCGAGGACGGCCAGAGAGGATCTGCGCAAGGCCCAGAATCCGGCGAGTGCTGGACCTAAAAAGAGCAAGCCAGAACCGAAGAGAAGGACAACACCGCCAAAAAACGAGACCGCGAAGCCGGAGGCGAGGAGGGCAGAGACATCGGAGGGGAGCGGCCCCCCCAAGGAGAAACATAAACATACACAAACATACACATACACATAAATACATCTGACACCACTTTACTACTGGCCCGACTGCCACTATACACTATATAATATAAAACAATATAAAGTCAAAACACAATATATACAAAACACAATATATACAAAAATCACAGAAAATATACAAAATATAATAAATACACTACAGAAAACAACAGAAAACACCTACACTAAAACTATCCCCTCACCCACACCACCCCTCCTGTACATGGGTCAGAGTCCATACCGTCCATACAGTTCTCAAAGTACAGTCCTTAACTGACCCATGTCAGGTCCCCAAAACACCACAAAAACACAACCCACAAATACACCCTCCCCACCTAACACTCCTCCCAACAAACTTATATACAAACTTATACACTCTGAACCACAACCCCCTTTAGGCCCAAGTTTGGTTGCCTGTAAGCCCTTCATACCATGTCTACTGAAAACAAAACAAAAAGCTAATGTGCACATGCATCAGCCCAACACCAGGGAGAAGGATGGCAGACCTGATACATAAATCATTTTATACTCTTTCCCTAACTCCCCCTACAATTCTCCCTAATTCTATCCCTACAATAAATCTGACCCTGCCCTCACCCTGCCCTCAAAAGGTACTCTACCCAAAAGGTTTAGTACCTAGGGCACATGAAATGAGAAACCTCTCCACAGGAGAGAAGCCCTACTGGTACCAAGACTGCCATACTCCAGAGACCTGATCTTCCTGAGGTCACCGGTGATGTTCCTACAGACCTCCACCTCGGAGAGGATTTTCTGTTGGGTCGACACTAAGCATCGTGCATTCCACGTGTAGTACCTAACCACTAAACTGACTAAGAATAAAGTGCCCCGATCTCGGCCACCCAGGTTCCTGAATGCCCCATAAGCCCACTCCGGATAGGCAAGGCCGGCAAGTTGACTCCAGCCGATGGAAGCGCCCACCCTGTTGTAGACCCCTATGTTAAAGGGACAATGAAGCAGGAAGTGGTCCATGCTTTCCAGCGTGTCCCCGCACTCTTCTCGGGGACATCCCCGGTCATCAGATCTCCTTCACTTCAGATTGTCCCTTACACATAGCTTCCCCTGAAAGCAGCGCCAGGCCAAGTCCCAAAACTTCTGGGGGATGCTTTTCATATTTAAAAGATACAACCCCACCCTCATATCCCGACCTGGGCAGTCCCTGAGTGCCAGAGGCTTCTGGAAGTGGGTCAACAGAACCCGTTTGTCAAGGAACTGCCTTGACTGGGTCCTGATCTCCCACACCCCACCGACGTATCGCATTCAGAGTCGGGGTAGCGTAAGCCGGAAGATATCCATGGGGCGTACGGAGGTCCTTCACTTGCCCTCCTGTCTCCCATTCCTGGAAGAAAGGCCGAAACCATTCCCTGCAGGAGAGTACCCACGGAGGAGCCCTCTCTTTCCAGAGGCTTGCAATGTTGGCTTTCAAGAAGGTGTTCGTTAAGAACACCACAGGGTTTACCATAGATGAACCCCCTAGTCTCCTCGTGCGGTACGTAAGCTCCCTCTTGACTAGGTTCAACCTGTTCCCCCATAACAGTTGGAAAAACAGGCTGTAGACCCTAGTGTAGTAAGCCTCTAGTACGATACATACACTGCCCAGATAGATAAACAAGGGGAGCAGGTACGATTTGATCAGGTGTACCCTTTCCCTGAGGGTCATAGACCATCCCTTCCACTGGTTCACCTTCTGAGTGGCATCCTGGAGCTTACCATCTCAGTTTTTGGTGGGATAATCATCCTGGCCAAATGTGATGCCCAGAATTTTTGCTGACTCTTGGAGCCCTGGAAGGGTGTCCGGGAGATCAAATGTGGGATCTCCCCCTCCCAGCCAGAGACTTTCACACTTATCCTGGTTGATCTTGGACCCGGCTGCCTCCGAGTAGCGGTCCACCTCTGACATCACCACATCGACCTCCTCCAGTGAGCAGACGAAAATAGTGACATCATCAGCGTACGCCACCACTCATCCCGACTCCCGCCAATGGCCCACAATCTACCCTCCGGACGAAGGGATCAATTGCGAACACGTATAACTGCTGGCTCAAAGGACAACCCTGACGGACTCCGGACCCCACCTCAAAAGAGCGGCCAGACCAACCGTTCACCAGCGGGAAACTCTCTGTCCCTGCATATAAGGTGACAAGCCAATTCACAAAAGTACTCGGTAAGCCATATCTCAGGAGGACGGACCAGAGGTACTCATGGTTCACCCGATCAAATGCTTTAGCCTGATCCAAGGACAGCATGTACCCCTTCCAGAGACCCGCACTACTCCTCTCCACTGCCTCCCTGACACTGAGAACTGCACTTAAGGTGCTTCGGCCTGGAACAGAGCAGAGAAGAGCTATGGGCCTCCAATTCTCAATCCGGCTAGGATCTTTACCTTTTGACAGAAGAATCAGGGCTGACCTCCTCATTGACTTTGGTAGAGTGCCCGAGGAGAGACACTCATTGAATACCTCAGTCAAGATGGGAGCTAAAGACTCCTTAAAGGTCCTGTACCACTCGGATGTTAAGCCATCCGGACCTGGCGACTTCTTGGGGGCGAGCCCCTCGATCGCCAGTCTCACTTCCTCTTCCCTGATTTCTTCTGCCAAAACATCAAGAGAGGGGTCTACCCCTGGCTCAGGAATAGTTTCAGCCAGGAAAGCCGATATCCCGTCTCGATCTAGATCCTTCCTTCCCAAGAGGTGCGAGTAGAAGGATCTGACGACCTCCAGGATCCCCGATCTGGACCGATTCAGAGATCCCGTACTATCAATCAGTCATGAGACCACTTTACTACTCACTGACATCTTACAGTTCTTGTAAGGGTCGGGCGAGCGGTACCTCCTGTAATCCCTCTCAAAAACCAAAGATGCGTGTCTATCGTACTGACACCTCATCAGCAAGGACTTCACTCTGGAAATATCCTCCCGGCTACCTCCAGTCGATACAAGGAGCTCGAGTTTCCTCCTCAGACCCTGATACAGGCGGTACCTATTCAGGGACCTGAGGCTCGAGAGCTGGCGGAAGAACCCCGCAACCCGCTTCTTGAATATCTCCCACCACTCTGACTTACTACTACAAAGGTCCAGTAAAGGTACCTGACTGTCTTATCTCCGCTTCCTCCGGGAGGGACGAATTCAGCTTCCAATAACCTTTACCCATCCGGGGGGTCTCTGAAACATTCAAGGAAAACAAAATCATACAGTGATCGGAGAATTCCACCTCAACCACGGACACTGCGGAAGAGACGGCTTCCTCCTTTAAATAAAACCTGTCTATCCTAGACCTGCAGCTACCTCGATGATAGGTGAAACCCACGTGGCCTGAGGGGCTCCGGATGTGGGCGTCCTCTAGGCGAGCTTCCCTAACTATATTATTGAGGGCCACGCTATCGTAAGCCAGCGGACCATTGGAACCTCTCCTATCTTGGGACCTCGTGACATTATTGAAGTCCCCTCCAAAAATCACTTGCCGGCTAGTAAAAAGGAAGGGCTTAATCCTCATAAAGAGATCTTTGCGGCCCCACTTGGTTTGTGGGGCGTAGATGTTAATGAGCCGGAGCTCTTGCCCCTTCATGAGGACATCTAAGATCAGGCACCCCCACTTTTCTAACTCAATAACCCGCCGGCATTCAACCGGAGCGGTAAAAAGGACCGCCACCCCACTATACGGCTCAGCCGCAAGAGACCAGTGGGAGTGCCCGTGCCTCCACTCTCTTCTGGCTTTAACCAGAGAGGCTAGATCTGACAACCTGGTCTCCTGTAAAAAGAAAATGTCGGCTTCAACACGGCCGAGAAAATCAAAGGCTGCGAATCTAGCCGTATCCGACTTTATACTGGCACAGTTAATGGATGCCAGCGTCAATGGGGTGAGTGCCGCCATCATGGGTGATTGAGTTAGATGGCCTAACCTTTATTTTTTCTTACCCTTCTTCTTCATCCCCTCATCCCCAGAAGAAGAAAGGGCAAGACCGCTTTTGCCTCTTTTTTTGGACTCACTCGGGTCCATATGGTCCCCGTCTCCGTCTGACCCCGGTCTAGCCCTGACCTCCGAGGAAGGTGCCTCAACAGGACAGGGCCCAGTTCCCCCGAGAGGCTCTTTCTCCCTGGGCACCTCGCCCTCACCTTCCCCCTCCAAGGAGGGGGAGGAGATGTTATCAAGGACGAGGTACCGGTTTGAAAGGTCAACCAGAGGGGGGGCAGTCAGGCTTCCGCTTGGGACCCGGCCCGCAGTACGAGGGAGAGAGGGCTTGCACCTTTTCTTTCTCCCTTTCCTTTTGCCTTTGTCTTTCTTTTTGGCCTTCTCTACACTCTCCTCATCCACACTTTCATAGTGGGAGGAATCGGAAGAGTCGGCCATATTGCCTTCCTCTTCGCCCAGTCTCCTGATCTCCTCATCCAGCACATCCTCCTCCAGGGCTTCAGTAATTTCAGGGCCAGCTTTAGGAGCAGGGGCCGGAGCTACCCCCGTCACTTGGGCACTCTCCAGCTCCCTACTCCTCCTCCGATTTTCCTCCCACCTTAGTTTGGCAAGGGCCCTTCCTCCTCACTAGCCCTGGTGCGCCCCCATCCCTACTCGTACCCTCTCCAGCCAAGGCAACTTCACAGCTCTCCCCAGCCGGAGCGGCCGCCGCACGGGCGAAGGCGCTAGGACAACGACTAAAAGGATGCCCGAGGACACCACACAGATGGCAGCGGATCTGCCTACAGGATGCGGCCAGATGACCCACCCCACCACACAAAGCACAGACCTGTACAGTACAGGCTGCGCTAAAATGGGTGGGGCTACCGCACCTGTGACAGACCTTAGGCTGCCCCTGGTAGAAGACCTGGATCCTGTCACGTCCAAGGAAGGCGGCTGACGGAATGTGGGCAACCATACTCCCTGAGCGCCTGAGTTTGATGGAAAACGTCCAGGCCCCGGACCAGATCCCGTGCTCATCAAAGTTTTTCTTGGGCATGTCCGTCACATCCCCATACTGACCGAGCCAGGTCATGATGCCGTAACAAGTAAGTGACTCGTTACGGGTCAAAACGGTCACCTTCTTGACTGAGTTCTGACGGGAAATTGCCTTTACGGCAAAATCCCGCCAGCCGGGCTCGTTCTTCCCACCTCGTAGTTTGATCAGAAGAGTTCGAGACCCTCTGGCCGAACGAAACTGACGTCAAACTCGGACGTACCGTAGGGGTGGATCAGGGCAAAGATGTCACTCGCCCTGAATTCCATCTGGAGGAGGAGCTCAACCACTTTAGCGCGAGGTGGGCACGCATCCTCACCCCCCCAAATCAGACGGACCACATTCCTGCGGTTATTGTCCTGCCCGGTTGTCGGGAGGGACCAGACCACCTCCCCATTCTGCTCTCGGAAAGCCCCCAAACCGTGCCTCTCTATCCAGAAAGACAGGTCGACCTCACTCCTTCCCTCTACCTGGATCGACCTGTCGCCCCTACGCAGAGCCTCCAGGAGGCACTGTTGCAAGTAACCCCCGGGGACGGACGGAGACGGGGACCCCCCTGGACCCCCGGCAGTGACATTAGCATAGCTCCTAGGAGCAGTCACTGGCGGGGGGGCAGCCAGGCCAGACCCAGACCCAGAACCACCATTCACGCCACCACTCACATCACCACTCACATCATCCTTTTTTCCATTCATACCACTACTCCCACCAACATTCACTCCACTGACACTCCTCTCATCCACAACACTACTACACTCAGCATTCTCACTCATACCCTGCCTAACTGATTCTGGGCTGGCTGGAAATTATAGTACTGCTGGCTTTACTAAGTTCTTTTTTTCCAGCTTGGCTGCTGCTGCTGCTGACGATGGCTCCTTCTCCTGACTGGGCAATGACGCCTCCTGAGTCTGGGGCTGCCCCCCCAAGCGCACCCCAGCTCCTCCCACGGCGCCATTGCCGAACACTGATCCCGGCACCGGGACACTCCCCCCCCCTCACAGGGGAGTGCCCCGCAGTGCCCGAAGAACAAACCTTACTCGAGGGACCGCCCCCCGAGCACACGGACTCAACGCTCTCTGGCGCCCGGACACTCCCCCCCCCTCACAGGGGAGTGCCCCGCGGCGCCAGTAGTGCCCACAGTACTCGGGGAACCGCCCCCCGAGCACACGGCAGCGTAACTTGCCTCTGGCACTTGGACACGCCGCCTGCCACCCTGGGGCGGTCCTGCAGTGCCAGAGCTGCCCGGCATGAGCCCATCCTGCCCTTCCCTACCGACAGGATGGGTGGGCTTCACAACTATTGCACCCTTAGCCTTTCCTGACGCCATGCTGTACCCCCCATGCTGGCCCCGCTCCACCACAGGAACGGGGTCTGGCAGTTTGGGGGAGCCTGCAGCCTGAACCAGCTTTGCAGCTGGCCCAGACTGCTGGAAAGGGACAAATACATATTGCACCATCTCCTTTGTCTTGCGCTTCTTGGCCTTCTGCTTTACCACCACATCCTCACACTCTTCATCGCCAAAGGTGAAATTCTGGAGGTGGGCTGGGGACTCTTGCATCATAATAGCTCTCAATAGACCCCCAGCCTCACCCTCCACGTCATCCTCCTCGCTCTCACTTGGTGGTAGTGCCACCTGTCCAGCCTCAATGTAGCTGTCCTGGGTCTGGGTGTCACAGGGAGTAGCTTCAAGTTCCGCACATTGTGCACTTTCCTCCATCACATCTTCACCACCATCCTCACTATGTTCACCGCCACTACTCTCCCCATCATCCACCTCCACCTTACCTGGGGATTTCATGGCGGCAAACCGATCGCTGTTGATCAGCTTCTCCTTGAAGAGACTGCTCCCCTCCAGTATCTCCGCTCTCCTCGCCTCCAGCTTCACAATCTCGCCCTTCAGGGATGTTATCCTTCTCTTCAGTTCTGGCTTGCTCTTTCTGGATCTGGTGCTCATCAGACTCTGGGCCGCACGCAGATCCTCTCTGGCCATCCTCAGCTCCTTGCCGCTCTGCTCATACTCCGCAAACCTTGAGGCCATGCGGGAGCAGTACGTGGAACTGGACTCTCCAGGCCCACTCTCCGACCACATCTCCACATTGCTTTTCCGTGCCCCTCTTCCACCTGTGGAGCTCTGGCTGGCACCCGTAGCCTGGGAAGCAGAGCCTGCATTTCTGCAGACTCTGCCAGATCTTCTCCCGGCCGGAACAATGGCTGTTGAAGTTTTCACTCCACTCCCCGCCAGCCTAGAACGGGAAGTGGAGCCATGAGGCTCCATTGCAGGACGCTCTTCCCCAAAAATCTGCCACCTTCCTGGGAAAGCAGGTGGAAAAAATCATCCTCTCTCCACTGGAAGTCTGGAGTCTCAGGAGCTCAGCAACACACAGACCTAGTGACCACACCCTCCAGAGCTGGACTCACTATTCTGCTGGTGAGGTCACTGTGTACATACATTACATTACTGATCCTGTACTGATCCTGAGTTATATCCTGTAAATCTTTTTTATTAGAAAAATGTAAATCATAACAAACACAAAACCAGCACAACTTTGCCATAACTGAAAACAACAACATAAAATAACATAAACTCAAACTTTACATTTCAAATAAAAGAACATAAATCCTGCCTAACCGGCCAGCCCAGTTTTCCCTAGAAAATACTAGAGACACACCTTACATAACCGAATATCTAACAACACTCACATGCATACTCAACTTGCATTACCAAAAAAGAAACATAAAAATAGCACTATTTAGCTGTAACTAAAAAAACACCCAAACTTGGGAAAACACACACAACAAGGATTCCCACTACACCCCATTAATTTAATGTATATATATATATATATATATATATATATATATATATATATATACACACACACATACTTTTTTTTCCCTCCTAATTGTTAAGAAGGAAAATTAAATCTATAACTCAAAAACACCCAAACTTGGGGAAAAGAAGACCTAGACCAAAGAAAAACGAAATCCACTACGGGATACAAAAATACCAAAGAAAAATTACTTACAAAAATAACAACTGGTTCGACTGCCATAATATAAGATAAACAAAATTATAACATATTATACATATAGAATATATACACTATATACACCTAAATATACAGAAACACACCTACAAATGCAATAAAACAACCTACACTAAACTGTCCCTTCACCCACACCACCCGCCCTCCTGTACATGGGTCAAAGTCCATACAGTTCATAGTCCTCAATGTCCAGATCATAACTGACCCATGCCAGGTCCACCAAAACAAACAACCACCACCACCCACAAATACACCCTCCCAACCTAGAACTCCTCCCAACCAACTTTATCATTATCAGCATTACAATATACATAAACAAACAATACAACCCACTTTAGGCCCAAGTTCGGTGCCTGTAAGCCCTTCATAACCTTAACATCTGAAAACAAAACAAAAAGCTATGGTGCACATGCATTAGCCCACCACCAGGAAGAAGGATGGCAATCCTGATACATACAAAATACTTACATTCTTTCCCTAACTGCACCCTACCTCTCTCCCTACCATTATCCCTAAAAATAAACTGACCCTACTATCACCCTAACCCTGTCCCTACATCACTGTCCCTAACCAAATCAAGGGTACTCTACCCAAAAGGTCTAGTACCTAGGGCACATCAAAAGAAAACCCTCTCCATAGGAGAGAAGCCTTACTGGTACCAAGACTGCCATACTCCAAAGACCTGATCTTCCCAAGGTCACCAGTGATGTTCCTACAGACCTCCACCTCGGAGAGGACTTTCCGCTGTGTAGATACTAAACACTGTGCATTCCACGTGTACTACCTAACCACTAAACTGACTAAGAATAAAGTTTCCCGATCACGGCCACCCAGGGTCCTGAATGCCCCATAAGCCCACTCCGGATAGGTAAGGCCGGCAAGTTGACTCCAGCCGATGGAAGCGCCCACCCGGTTGTATACCCCTATATTAAAGGGACAATGAAGCAGGAAATGGTCCATGCTTTCCAGCATGTCCCCGCACTCTTCTCGGGGACACCCCCGGTCATCAGATCTCCTACACTTCAAATTGTCCCTCACATATAGCTTCCCCTGAAAGCAGCGCCAGGCCAAGTCCCAAAACTTCTGGGGGATCCTTTTTATGTTTAAAAGATACAACCCCGCCCTCAGATCCCGACCTGGGCAGTCCCTGAGCGCCAGAGGCTTCTGGAAGTGGGTCAACAGAACCCGTTTGTCAAGGAACTGCCTTGACTGAGTCCTGATCTCCCACACTCCCAGACCCCACCGACGTATTGCCTTCAGAGTCGGGGTAGCGTAAGCCGGAAGATATCCATGGGGCGTACGGAGGTCCTTCACTTGCCCTCCTGTCTCCCATTCCTGGAAGAAAGGCCGAAACCATTCCCTGCAGGAGAGTACCCACGGAGGAGCCCTCTCTGACCAGAGGTTTGAGATGTTAGTTTTCAAGAAGGTGTTCGTTAAGAACACCACAGGGTTTACCATAGATAAACCCCCAAGTCTCCTCGTGCGGTACGTAACCTCCCTCTTGACTAGGTTCATCCTGTTCCCCCATAACAGTTGGAAAAACAGGCTGTAGATCCTAGTATAGTAAGCCTCTGGCAAGATACATACGCTGCCCAGATAGATAAACAAGGGGAGCAGGTACGATTTGATCCGGTGTACCCTTTCCCTGAGGGTCATAGACCAACCCTTCCACTGGTTCACCTTCTGAGTGGCATCCTGGAGCTTACCATCCCAGTTTTTGGTGGGATAATCATCCTGGCCGAATGTGATGCCCAGAACTTTTGCTGACTCTTGGGGCCCTGGAAGGGTGTCCGGGAGATCAAACGTGGGATCTCCCCCTCCCAGCCAAAGACTTTCGCACTTATCCCGGTTGATCTTAGACCCGGATGCCTCCGAGTAGCGTTCCACCTCCGACATCACCACATCAACCTCCTCTCTCGAGGACACGAAAATGGTGACATCATCAGCGTACGCCACTACTCTCTGGGCAACATCCAGCTCCGCCAGACTCATCCCGACTCCCGCCAACGGCCCACAATCTACCCTCCGGACGAAGGGGTCGATTGCGAACACGTATAAGAGCAGGCTCAAAGGACAACCCTGACGGACTCCGGACCCCACCTCAAAAGAGTGGCCAGACCAACCGTTCACCAGCGGGAAACTCTCTGCCCCTGTATACAAGATCTTAAGCCAATTAACAAAAGTACACAGTAAGCCATATCTCAGGAGGACGGACCAGAGGTAGTCATGGTTCACCCGATCAAATGCTTTGGCCTGATCCAGGAACAGCAAGTACCCCTTCCAGAGACCCGCACTACTCCGCTCCACTGCCTCCCTGACACTAAGGACCGCACTTAAGGTGCTTCGGCCTGGAACAGAGCAGTGCTGGGCCCCCGAAAGGAGCCGGGGTGCAAACTTCACCAGCCGATTAAACAGTATCTTGGCCAGAAGCTTCCTGTCCATATTGAGAAGAGCTATGGGCCTCCAATTCTCAATACGGCTGGGATCTTTACCCTTTGAGAGAAGAATCAGGGCTGACCTCCTCATTGACTTTGGTAGAGTGCCCAAGGAGAGACACTCATTGAATACCTCAGTCAAGAGGGGAGCTAAAGATTCCTTAAAGGTCCTGTACCACTCGGATGTTAAGCCATCCGGACCTGGCGACTTCTTGGGGGCAAGCCCCTCGATCGCCAGTCTCACTTCCTCTTCCCTGAGTTCTTCTGCCAAAACATCAAGAGAGGGGTCTACCCCTGGCTCAGGAGTGGTTTCAGCCAGGAAAGCCGACATCCTGTCTCGATCTAGATCCTTCTTTCCCAAGAGGTGCGAGTAGAAGGATCTGACGACCTCCAAGATTCCTGATCTGGACCGATTCAGAGATCCTGTACTATCGATCAGTCCTGAAATGACTTTACTACTCACTGACATCTTACAGTTTCTGTAAGGGTCGGGCGAGCGGTATTTCCCGAAATCCCTCTCAAAACCAAAGATGCGTGCCTATCGTACTGACACCTCATCAGCAAGGATTTCACTCTGGAGATATCCTCTCGGCTACCTCCAGTCGAAACAAGAAGCTCGAGTTTCCTCCTCAGTCCCTGATACAGGCGATACCTGTTCAGGGACCTGAGGCTCGAGAGCTGGCGGAAGAACCCCGCAACCCTCTTCTTGAATATCTCCCACCACTCTGACTTACTACTACAAAGGTCCAGTAAAGGTACCTGACTCTGAAGAAAATCCTCAAAGGACTGTCTTACCTCCGCTTCCTCCAGGAGGGACGAATTCAGCTTCCAATAACCTTTACCCATCCGGGGGGTCTCTGAAACATTCAAGGAAAACAAAATCATACAGTGATCGGAGAACTCCACCTCAACCATGGACACTGCGGAAGAGACGGCTTCCTCCTTCAAATAAAACCTGTCATTCTAGACCTGCAGCTAGCTCGATGATAGGTGAAACCCGCGTGGCCTGAGGGGCTCCGGATGTGGGCATCCTCTAGGAGAGCTTCCCTAACTATACTATTGAGAGCTATGCTATCATAAGCCAACCGATCATTGGAGCCTCTCCTATCTTGGGATCTCGTGACAGTATTGAAATCCCCTCCAAAGATCACCTGTCGGCTTGTAAAAAGAAAGGGCTTAATCCTCATAAAGAGATCTTTACGGTCCCACTTGGTTTGCGGGGTGTAGATGTTAATAAGCCGGAGCTCTTGCCCCTTCATGAGGACATCTAAGATCAGGCACCTCCCCATTTCTAACTCAATAACCCGTCTGCATTCAACAGGAGCGGTAAAAAGGACCGCCACCCCACTATACGGCTCAGCCGCAAGAGACCAGTGGGAGGGCCCGCGCCTCCACTCTCTCCTGGCTTTTACCAGGGAGGCTAGATCTGACAACCTGGTCTCTTGTAAAAATAAAATGTCGGCATCAACACGGCCGAGAAAATCAAAAGCTGCGAATCTAGCCGTATCAGACTTTATGCTGGCACAGTTAATAGATGCCAGCGTCAATGGGGTGAGTGCCGCCATCATGGGTGATTGAGTTAGACGACCCTAACACCCTCATTTCTGCTTTTTCTTCACCCCCTCATCCCCAGACGAGGAGGCTTCCTTCTCTTTGGACCGTTTTTTTGATTCTGACAGGTCCATTTTTGAATCCCCATCTCCACCTGGCTCCGGTTTGGCCCCATCCCCTGAGAAAATTGCCCCATCAGGACAGGGCCCAGTTCCCCCTGGAGGCTCCCCCACTTCAGGCACCCCATCCTCGACCCCCCCCCCCCCTCCAAGGAAGGGGAGGAGATGTCTTCAAGGACAGAGTACCGATTAGACAGATCAATCAGAGGGGGGGGGCAGGTAAGCTTCCACTTGGGACCTGGTCCGTAGCACGGGGACTAGAGGGCTCCGACCTCTTCTTTCCCCCTTTATTGCCCTTCTTTTTTGGCCTCTCTTCACCCTCCTCATCCCCACTTTCATAGTGGGAGGAATCAGAAAGATCGGCCTTGCTGCTCTCTTCTCTACAGATTCTCCTCATTTCCTCATCCAGCACATTCTCCTCCAGGGCCTCAGCAGTTTCAGGACTATCCTCTGGAGCAGGGCCAGAAGCTACCCCTGCCACATGGGAACTCTCCAGTTCCCTGCTCCTTCTCCGATTAGCCTCCCGCCTCAGCTTGGCTGGACTTTTCCTCTTCACTGACCCTGTTGCACCTTCACCCGCACTCGTGCCCTCCCCAGCTGAGGCAACATTACTGCTGTCTCCAGCCAAGGTGACCGTCGCACGGGCAAAGGCGCTAGGACAACGGCTGAAAGGGTGTCCTAAGACACCACACAGATGACACCGGATCTGCCTACAGGATGCGGCAAGATGACCTACCCCACCGCACAGTGCACAGACCTTCACGGTACAGGCTGCGCTAAAGTGGGTGGGGCTGCCACACCTGTGACAGACCTTGGGATGCCCCTGGTAGAAAACTTGGATTCTGTCTCTCCCAAGAAAAGCAGCTGATGGGATGTGGGCAACAGTGCTCCCCAAACGCTTCAGTTTGACGGAAAACGTCCAGGCCCCAGACCAGATCCCATGTTCGTCAAAGTTCTTTTTTGGCATGTCCGTCACATCCCCATATCGGCTGAGCCAGGTCATGATATCATAGCAAGAGAGTGACTCGTTACGTGTCCAAACGGTCACTTTCTTGACCAAATTCTGACAGGATATCGCCTTTACGGCGAAATCCCGCCAGCCGGGCTCGCTTTTCACCACCTCATAGTTCGACCAGAAAAGTTCCAAACCCTCTGGCCGAGCGAAGCTGATGTCAAACTCGGAAGTACCGTAGGGGTGGATCAGGGCAAAGATGTCACTTGCCCTGAATTCAATCCGGAGGAGGAGCTCAACCACGCTTCCCCAATGCGGACACGCATCTTCGCCCCTCCACACCAAACGGACCACATTCCTACGGCCACTTTCCTGCCCGGATGTCGGGAGGGACCAGACCACCTCCCCGTTTTGTTCTCGGAAGGCGCCTAAGCCGTGTCTTTCTATCCAAAAAGACAGGTCAACCTCACCCCTCCCCTCTACCTGGATCGACCTGTCTCCCCTACATAGAGCCTCCAGGAGGCGCTGTTGCAAGTGACCCCCAGAGCCAGATGGAGATGGGGATCCCCCGGCAGTGACGCTGGCATAGCTTCTGGGAGAAGCAGCTACTACCGGGGGGGGGCAGTCGAACCAGAAACCAAACCAGGACCCTTATTCTTGACAGAAACATCAGCCATAACACCTCTCTGTGCCATTCCACTACCGCTCCTCACCTGCATTTCACTAGCACCCCTCTCCTGCACTGCACTTGCACCCCTCTCCTGCACTCCACTTGCACCCCTCTCTTGCACCCCTCTCTTGTAGTGTTGCTCACGAATATTCGCAATTCGAATATTATTCGCGAATATCGCATATTCGCGAATTCGCGAATTTCGCGAATATAGCGCTATATATTCGTAATTACGAATATTCGTTTTTTTTTTTTTTTTTTTTTTCCACAGTACACATCACAGTGATCATCCCTCTCTGCTTCCAGCTTGTGTGGTGTAAAGAAGGCTCTAATACTACTGTGTGAGACTGGCGTGCGAAAATTCGCATATGCGAAAATTAGCATATGCGAAAATTAGCACATGCGAATTTTCGCATATACGAACTTTCGCGTATGTTAATTTTGTATATGCTAATGTGCACATATGATAGTTTTCGCATACGCGAATTTTCGCATATGCGAAAATAAAACGGGAATATAACGAATATGCGAATATTCGCGAATATATGACGAATATTCGTCCATATATTCGCGAATATTCGCGAATTCGAATATGGCCTATGCCGCTCAACACTACTCTCTTGTACCCACTTGCACCCCTCTCTTTCACTCCACTTGCACCCCTCTCTTGCACCCCTCTCTTGCACTCCACAAGTTCCCCCCTCATCCACACTGCTACCACAACTCCTCCCATGCACACCACCATAATTCACATTTTGCACATTACCATTTTTGTTCTCACTTTCACTCTTGCGTACACTCTCCCTTGGTGTGTTACAGACTGGGCTGGCTGGGTCTTTTGCATGTTTAATGGCTGCCGGTTTCAGAATTGGCGCTGCATAGTTCTTTCTTCCCGTCTCTTGGGGTGCAGACACACGCTCCTCCTCTGACATAGGTGGCCGCGCCCCCTCGCAAAATGACTGTCCCTCCGGACTCACTCCCGCTACACCTGCTACAGCCGACGCACAGGGAACCTCCCCCTTTACAGCGGAGTGCCCCCTGGCGCCAGAACCGGTACCAACCGCGTCACCTAGGGGACCGCCCCCTGAACCAACAAGGTCTGGTGCCCAGACACTCCCCCCCCTCACAGGAGAGTGCCCTGCAGCGCCAAGACCTGTACCGCCCACTTCAACCGAACGGGTGAATCTGCCGCCATTTTCTGGTGACTGGACACCCTCCCCCCTCACAGGAGGGTGCCCTTTTTTTTCTATAGCACCCACGGCCATTTTGGGTGCACTACTGTATCCCCCATGCTGGCCCCGCTCCACTACAGAAACGGGGTCTGGCAGGTTGGGGGACCCAGCACCCTGAACCGACTTTTCAGCCGACCCAGACTGCTGGAAAGGAGAAAAGACAAACTTCACTTGTCCCTCAGTTTTCTTTCTTTTCTTGCCCTTTTTTTTCATTCCTCCTCTTCTCTTCTGGGCCCAAATCGTCTCCAAAAGAAAAATTTTCTAGACGGGTGGGTGACTCCTGCATTACAATCGCCCGCAGGAGACCCCCGTCTGCCAAGCCGCTGCCTTCACCGCAGTCACTGCCATCATCCTCCTCACTGGAGAGAGGTAAGGCCACCTGAGCCGGGTTTATATAGTCTGCACTCAGGGTAAGTGGGGGGTCAGGGGTAGCAATGGTGGCACATACAGTGTCCATATCCCCCTCACTCACATTGCCCTCCTCACCTCCATCACCTTCCTCCATCTCCTCCTCCTCACTGCGGCAATCCTCATCTTGCTGACTTTCACAACCTCTGGAGGCCCTCATGCTGGAGAATCTCTCTTCATGAATTAGCTTCTCACCAAGAAACCCAGCACCCTCCACAATGTCCGATCTCCTCCTCATAAGCTCCTCCACCTCTTTCCTCAGAGACCTCACCTTGGTGTTGAATGCTGATCTCTTTGCCTTAGGTGCCTGATCCGCTTGATAGATGGCAAACTTTAGATCTTCTCTAAGGCCACGAAGCTGCTTTCCAAGCTGTTCATATTCAGCCATCTTCACCTGGATTCTTGATCCAAAGGTCGCCAGGGATTCTCTGTTCCCCTTTACCCCCCATTGCTGGGGTTGTGAGGATCCAGAGACGGCTGCCTTCACTGCACTCCTCTGCCTGGAAGAGCTTCTTTTCCTTGCAGGGCTTTTGCTGGAGGCTTTGCAGCTCCCAGCTGAGGACGGGGGAGGGGGCACCACATTACTGTGAGCCCTGGTTGTTCTCCTAATTCCGTCCTGATTATTGGCCGTGGCATTTTCCTTGGCACCCCCCGCCGGCCAGATACGGGGAGTGTAAGATGAAGCTCCAGATCCCCTGGGCTCCATAGCAGGAGAACCTACCCAGGTGTATGCCACACACCTGGGGAGGGGCGGAAGGAAATCACTGCTTCTGTGGAAGTCTCAGGAGCTCAGCAGAACACAACCTCTCTCCAGAGCTGTACTCACTATTCTGCTTGTGTGGTCACTGTGTACATACATTACATTACTGATCCCGAGTGTGTGTGGGATGGAGGTGGGGGATCGGGGGGCCCAAAAAAAATTGCTTGCCCAAGGTCCAATCAAAATTAAAGATGGCCCTGTGTGTGCCGCTGGCGCTGCATTGCGCTGCCGCTCGTGGGCCCCTTACCGAGAATTGTGTGCCGCTTCGCTGCTGCTCGGGGGCAAAAACAAATGTAAGAATTACCTACAGATGCTTTTCATAAGTCCATAGAAAATGCCTATGGCAGTACATATCAGTATGGGCGGAGTAATTTGTGATGGGTGGGGTATATTGGCATGGGTGTGGAATACCTTGTGGAGGTGGAGCTTAGGGGCCTCCTCAAAAAATCTTGCAGGGGGGCCTCCAAATTTATTGTTACCCCACTGCTCCAGCTGTTGCAAAACAACAACTCCCAGCATTTCTGGACAGCCACTGACTGTCCAGGCATGCTGGGAGTTTAGCAACAGCTGGAGGCACCCTGTTTGGGAATCACTGGCGTAGAATACCCCTTTGTCCACCCCTGTGCAATCCCTAATTTAGTCCTCAAATGTGCATGGCGCTCTCTCACTTCGGAGCCCTGTCGTATTTCAAGGAAACAGTTTAGGGCCACATATGGGGTATCTCCGTACTCGGGAGAAATTGCACTACAAATTTTGCGGGTCTTTTTTTCCTTTTACCGCTTGTGAAAAGAAAAAGTTGGGGGCTACACCAGCCTGTTAGTGTAAAAAAATAAAAAATTTTACACTAACATGCTGGTGTTGCCCCATACTTTTTATTTCCACAAGCGGTAAAAGGAAAAAACAGACCGCCAAAATTTGTAACGCAATTTCTCCTGAGTACGTAAATACCCCAGATGTGAGCATAAAATGCTCTGCGGGCTCACAACAAGGCTCAGGAATGAGAGCGCACCATGTACATTTGAGGCCTAAATTGGTGATTTGCACAGGGGTGGCTGATTGTACAGCGGTTCTGACAAACGCAAAAAAAAAAAAAATACCCACATGTAGCCCCATTTTGGAAACTACACCCCTCACCGAACGTGACAAGGGGTATAATGAGCCTGAACACCCCACAGGTGTTTGACGAATTTTCATTAAAGTTGGATGGGAAAATGAAAAAATATATATTTTTTCGCTAAAATGCTGGTGTTACCCTAAATTTTTCATTTTCACAAGGGAAAATAGGAAAAAAGCCCCCCCAAATTTGTAACCCCATCTCTTCTGAGTAAGAAAATACCCCATATGTGAATTTAAAGTGCTCTGCGGGTGAACTACAATGCTCAGAAGAGAAGGAGTGCCATTGGGATTTTGTAGAGAAAATTTGTCCGGAATTGAAGGCCACATGTGTTTACAAAGCCCCCATAGTGCCAGAACAATGGACCCCCGACACATGTGACCCCATTTTTAAAACTACACCCCTCACTTAAAGTAATAAGGGGTACATTGAGAATTTACGCCCCACATGTGTCTGACAGATTTTTGGAACAGTGGTCCGTAAAAATAAGAAAAATAAAAATTTTCATTTGCACAGCCCACTGTTCCAAAGATCTGTGGGGTGTAAATACTCACTGCACCCCTTATTAAATTCTGTGAGGGGTGTAGTTTCCATAATGGGGTCACATGTGGGGGGGGAGGTTCACTGTTCTGGCACCACGGGGGCTTTGTAAACGCACATGGCCCTGACCATTCCAAACTAATTCTCTTTCCAAAAGCTCAATTGAGCTCCTCCTCTTCTGAGCATTGTAGTTCGCCAGAACTTTCACAGAAAGAAAGCCGTTCACTGCGGCATCTTGGTCATTAGATCGGTCAGCCTGGTCCCAACCGGAGTGGTTGTGGTGCAAAACTGTGCAGCTAGGAAAAAAACACCAGTAAGTGCCGGCTGCATTCACCAGCACAGAAAGCCATATATGCCAGCGGAAAGCCGCCACATAAATGCTGCACGTGCTGTATGCCGCAACTATGCAAATATATCTAGCACATCCTGCAGTCTGTTCACACCTATTATGAAAACATTCATTTCAGCTGGGATTACACTTGGCGTGTTTGTCATAAAAAACACCATGCTCGCTGCAGGCACATGTTAGGTTGGAATCAATAGGGTAATATGAAACACCAGACACTAATGGGGGTTTCTTCATCCTTTTATGGTGTTTTTAGGCTATCAAATCTGTGGGATGCCGAGAGCATGTTTTTTTTTTTTTTGGGGGGGGGGGGGGGGGGGGGTATTTTCTCACAATTTTTTTTTTTAGAAATCCTTCAGTCAAATGATGAAAGAATCACATGACTTGTAATGAGAAAAGCCAGAGGGAAAAAAAACACCAAAGAAAAAACACTTCCTATAATAATAATAATAATGATGATGATGATGATGATAATAATAATAATACACATTGGGACAGATGTATGAAAACCTGTGCAGAGGTCAAGTGGACCAGTTGCCCATAGCAACCAATCAGAGGCCTTTTTAAAAATGAAAGAAACTACCTGATTGGTTGCTATGGGCAACTGGTCCACTTTCCCTCTTCCCTGGTTTTGATAAATCTCTAAGACAACCCCTCCACCTCCCCCCCCCCCCCCCCCCCCCCCAGTGCTTTTAGCAAAAATAACACAAAGATAGCTGAGAAAAGAAATGAGGGGGAAGATTTTGATGTTTGTTTTTTTTTGCATAAAAAAAACAAAACATCAAACAAGAATTGTGTTTGTTCCTAGGCTTAGGCTGTGATTAAAAACAACATATAAATGGTGTTTTTCAAAGCCCACATTGCTTTATTTCTGGTGCTTTTTCCCCCCTTTCGACAGACGTCTGTCCAGCTATTGCAAAGCTACAACTCCCAGCATGCCCTGACAGCCGAAGGCTGAGAGTTGTAGTTTTGCAACAGGTGGGCAGCCACAGGGGATCGGTTTTGCAGTATGTCAATCTAGGGCCATGGTGTCTGATCTGGAACTGGCAGCAGGAGCCACGACCACTTTAAATCAATGGCTGCTGGGACGTCTGACTAGTGACATCCTTCGCTCCAGACCGCAACGTCAGGGACGTCACTCGTCAGACGTCCCGGCGGCCAGCGCTGCTCATTGAGCCTACCGGAGTAGCATTGATCTATGTAAGAAACCTATGGGCCCAGGCTGTTGGGGCCACCAAATGATATTACATATACAGAATGTCTGGTTAGGAGAAACAAATATAACGCACCCACAGGGAGTGGCGCCATTTTAATAAAAATTGTCAAAAACCTTAGATAACAGTCATACAGAATATATTAGAAAGCTTTTTTGATTTTCAGCCAATCAGAGAGCAGCACTACTGAAATAGAACTCCCAGGAGGTAACAGCGTGTCACACATGTGATGTCATAACCATTGTCCACCAAAGAGCAGCACTGAGCAGAAATAACACTGCTCCTGTTCATTCTCCATCAGTGAGGGGCCGGTGCTGGACACTGTGTAGGGACGTGGGAATGCAAAGTCATACACATGACTGTGACTGGTAAGTGTTACATTGTTGTGTCCAAAAGATCTTTAGTGCAGTTCCATGTGTATTTCTATGATAAACATGTAAATAATTTATCTTTTTTTTCTTATCTTAGATGCACTATCTCCAGGACATGGAGTAGCATTTCCGGACCTACAGCAAGACGTTGGATGAAGGCATAGCCCCAGAAATAACACTGGTCCTGTTCATCAGTGAGGGGCCGGTGCTGGACACTGTGTAGGGACACGGGAATGCAAAGTCATGCACATGACTGTGACTGGTAAGTGTTACATTGTTTTGTCCAAAAGGTCTTTATTGCAGTTCCATGTGTATTTCTATGATAAACATGTAAATAATCTATCTTTTTTGTCCCCTATCTTAGATGCACTATTTCCAGGACATGGAGTAGCATTTCGGGACCTACAGCAAGACGTTGGATGAAGGCACAGGCCTAGGAATCATGCACATACACAGAAACATTTGCCCAAATTCTAGCGGTAACCTCCTTTAGTATGCCCAGAGGAAGGGCCATACAGTAGCCATGGATTCCCTACAGGTTTCCTCCCCTCTGGAGGTTTTTCCTGTCCTGAGTATTAGTTACTGTACGCTCTTTGTGAGTGATGGGAGGTTACAAAAAATCCCCTACACAAACATTTTAATAAATAATAAATAAAGTTCCCCTTTTTTTAAACTGTTCTTTGACTTGTTCGACTCATTTATTTATTTCTGTGTGTGAAAATAGAGTTAGCAAAACATGGATGACCAAAGCTGCTCTCCTGCACGATCTGCATAATGCGGTGCGGAGAGAGGCAACTGGTGCTGGGTGGTGCAGTTTATGAGGCAAACGTAGAACACCCAGCAAGTTCCATGCACACGCCTTTTTCTGATGAATGGGACTCATGCAGGGAACTTGCTAGGGGTCATACGGTTGCAAAGGATCAACTTTTGGGTACATGAACTGTCCCTTAAAGGGGTATAGATATCTTATCCCCTATGTAAAGGATAGGGGATAAGATGTCTGATCAATGGGATCATGCTGCTGGGACCCCAGCAATCTCCATGCAGCAACCAAAATTCTAAATAGTATGTTTAGCTCACTGGTTCCTGTGGTGGGATTCGTGACATCATGCCACTCCTTCTTGTGACATCACACCACCTCCCATAGACATAAATGGAAAGGGCGTGGCGTGAGGTCACGACCCGCACCACGAGAACCCAGAGTTCTAAATATATTATTTGGAACGCTGGGTGCTGCATGAAGATTGCGGGGGTCCCAGTGATCAGTCATCTTTTGTCCTATCCTTAAGGTAGGGGATAAGATATCTAGGGGCGGAGTACCACTTTAAGGAATTAGAGAGTGTAGGCATGCCTTACAAGCAGGTAGAAAAAGAACAGCTGGGAGAAATGACAGGACACAAAGCAATATTTGGCTGGGACCGATTTTGGGTGTGTTCTGGCCAATTAAAGGAGAACTATGGCAAAAATTAACTTATCCCCTATCCATGGGTTATGGGATAAGTAGCTGATCGTGGGGGGTCCCCCTGCAATACCTGGGATGAGACCCGTTGCTCAGTGAGAAGCGCTCGCTGCAGACGTCAAATTTCAATTTCCCTGCCCCCCCCCCCCCCCCCCTTCCTTCATGTCCACCACAGACGCCCCCAGACTGCTGTCTCTTACAGAGTTTTATGCCCAGAAATTTTTGGCTACTCACTTTGTCAGTAGATTCTCATCCTAAATATGAAGACAATCGGGGAAATGTACCTGTGGAGAGGAAATGTTGTCCAGTTGCTCTTAGCAACCAATCAGATTACTTCTTTTATTTTTCAGAGGTCTTCTCAAGAATGAAAGAAGCAATCTGATTGGTTGCTATGGGCAACCTGATGAAAACATCTTTTTTTTCTTT
Organism: Hyla sarda; assembly: GCF_029499605.1. Lineage (NCBI taxonomy): Eukaryota > Metazoa > Chordata > Amphibia > Anura > Hylidae > Hyla > Hyla sarda. The sequence goes on from NC_079192.1 coordinate 88,985,997, forward strand.
AACAACTACAGTACTACAACTCCCATTGTAGTGTGTCTTTTCTACCTGTGCCTCCTCCAACCCTGACCCTTAGGGTGGTATAGACGGACCACACTGGGGGTTGTAGTACTTTCATTTTTACAGTTCCCCTATAACTCTGCAGCTTCGGTAGAAGTATGAGGCTCAGCCTTAGAGTCAGTGTATCTGGCTGCTCCAGTGTTCTTCTCTTTTACAGCCTGGACACTGTTCTCCTCCACACTGGTCCCTGTGGTCCGGTCAGATGGTTCTGGACTGGGGCTGAATGGTTGCTTGAGGGATTTAGTGGCAGATTTTTTTGGGACTTCAGTTGTTGGATGACCTCTCTTCAGTGGCTGCTGATATTCGTAGTGCAGAATTTACAGGTGTTACGTAAAAGGGGTACTCCGGGGGAAAACATTATTTTATTTTAGTTTTTTTAAATCAACTGGTGCAAGAAAGTTAAACAGATTTGTAAATTACTTCTTAAAAATCTTAATCCTTACAGTACTTATCAGCTGCCGTATGCTACAGAGGAAGTTGTATAGTTCTTTTCGGTCTGACTACAGTGCTCTCTGTGAGTAGGAGCAAATCTCCATAGTAAACTTCTCCTACTCCGGACAGTTCCTAACATGGACAGAGGTGTCAGCAGAGAGCACTTCCTGTGGAACACAGCAGCTGTTGGGTGTGTCTGACTACCAGAGTTTTCCAGAGAGAGAGGATTGAAGCAGTGTTTCCTACAGCCTTTCCCCCAGGAGGGTGGCAGCTTCCTTGTGAGAGGCTCCTGCTATGGAGCCCCAGACTTCCACCCCTCGAACTAGGACGGCGGGGGTGGGAGTGAGAGAGCTACGGCCGATTCCCAGGACAGGGTGAGAAGATCCAGCAGGCTCCGCAGTAATGTGGAGCCCACTCCCCCGTCCGTCGCTGGAAACCGCAAGGCGTCCGGTAAGAAGCTTATGGTTATGTCTTCGGGGACTGTGTCTGATACTATGGAACCCCAGCAATGGGGGGTGAAGGGTCCCAGGGAGTCGCTAGCTACTTTCGGTTCCCGCATGCAGGCAAATCTAGTAGAATATGAGTAGCTGGGAAAAAAGCTGAAAATCATAAGGGAAGACCTGAAGTTTGCTCGCTACCAAACAGATAACTCTGCCAAGGCCATGAGGGCAAGGTTCGCTGCCAGGGTGTGTCAGCTGAAGGCAGAGGAGCAGGAGGTGGTGAGAGCCCGAATGCTGATTGTAGAGGTTTCAGGCATGTTTAAAGAAAAATTAAAGAATGAAGACCGCTATAAAACCATGCGTACCCCTGTGAAGGAGGAAGAGGATAGTCAGGGGGAGGAAGAGTGCTTGTGTGTCACTTAGGAGAAGATGGAGGAAGGTGGTGAGGGAGATGGCGGCAGTGAGGGAGATGAGAGTGAGGGGGATGTTGGTGATACCCCGTATACCCCTAAGACCTCTGTCACCCCGAGTGCAGATTACATCAACCCTGCCCAAGTCGCCTTACCAGCCACCTCTGAGGAAAGTGACAGTAGTGATGGCGGTGACAGTGGACTGGTCTGTGGGGGGGCTCCTGCGGGCCATAGTGATGCAGGAGTCACCCAACCGTCTGGAAAATTGCAGTTTTGGCCAGGACCTGGGCCCTGAGGGGAGGAAGAGGAAAAAAAAGAAGAAGAAGAAAAAGGCTGAGGAGCAGATAAAGTTTGTTTTCTCTCCAATCCAGCAGTCTGGGCCACCTGAAAAGTTGATTCAGGCTGCTGGGCCTCCCACCCTGCCAGATCCCACTTCTGCTGTGGAACGGGACCAGCACGGGGGGTACAGTGCTGCATCCAACATGGCCGCAGGTGCTACAGTCACGCGTCCTGCTGGTAGGGAAGAGCAGGACGGGCTAATGGTGGGCAATAGTTATGCGGCAGTTTGCAAGGGGAGCGGTTCCCCGAGTATTGTGGGCAATGTTACTAGCCCTGCGGGGCACTTCCCTGAGAGGGGGGGGGGAGTGTCCAGGCGCCTGAGGTGTGTGGTGAGATCTTCTGCTCGGGGGGCGGTCCCCTGGGCGCTGCTAGTAGTGTCGGTGCTGCGGGGCACTCCCCTGAGAGGGGGGGGGGGCATCCAGGTGTCAGAACCTGCTGCTGAGCCCGTGCGGTTGGGCACAGTGTTTGGCGCGGACACTGCAGGGATCTCCCCTGTGAGAGAGGGGAGTCCCTGCACATCAGTGGCACGAGGAGGGGTGAAGTGGCGCCCGGAGGGGCAGCCTCAGCTTCGGGAGGTGATGTCGGCGGTAACATCTCGAATGGAGGAGGAGTCAGCGTCGCCGACAATGGCAGCCGCCGGTGACCTGAGAATGTACAAAAAGGCCAAGCTAAAGCATGTCCAGGCCAGCCCAGAGGTAGTGGGTGAAGCAGCTGCTGATCCCAAAAATACTGTCAATAAAAGCAATGTTAATACAAGGTGTTTGAAAGATGGGAGTGGTAGTGCTGTGGATGAGAGGGGTGTATGTGGCAGTGGTAGTGGTGCAAATGGGAGGAGTGGTAGTGGTGCAGATGGGAGGAGTGGTAGTGGTGCAGATTGGAGGAGTGGTAGTGGTGCAGATGGGAGGAGTGGTAGTGGTGTAGATGGGAGCAGTGGTAGTGGTGTAGATGGGAGGAGTGGTAGTGTTGTGGATGGGAGGAGTGGTAGTGGTGTGAATGAGAGTGGTGATAGTGGAGTGAATGAGAGGAGTGGTAGTGGTGCAGATGGGAGGAGTGGTAGTGGAGTGATTGGGAGGAGTGGCAGTGAAGTGAATAAGAGTGGTGATAGTGGAGTAAAGAGGAGGGGTGGTAGTGGTGTGAATGAGAGGAGTGGTAGTGGTGCAGATGGGAGGAGTAGTGGTGTGAATGAGAGTAGTAGTAGTGGTGTGGATGGTAGGAATAAGAGTGGCTTTTGTGGCAGTACAGGTGGCCTAGGTGGGGATGTAGGGACGGTGTCTGGTCCGGCTGCCCCCCACGGTCGTCAGGAGTTATGCAAGTGTGGCGGCTGAGGGTTCAGTAGGATCTTTACCTCCTGCATCTGGTGAAGGTCAGTTGCAACGGCGCCTCCTGGAGGCACTAAAGAGAGGAGAAAGGACGCTCCAGGTAGAGGGAAAGGAGATGGACCTGTCTTTTTGGGTGGAGAGACATGGGAATGGGTAGGCCGTATGGTCCCTCCAGACACCCGGGCAGGAGGTAGGTCGCAGGAATGTGGCCCGTTTGGTCTGGAAAGGCGAAGATACGTGGTGGTGGTGGAGCTTCTTTTCCAGATGGGTTTCAGGGCTGGGGACATCTTTGACCTGATTCACCCCTTCGGCTCCTCCGAGTTTGACGTCAGCTTTGTTAGGCCGGAAGGACTAGATCTCTTTTGGTCTAATTATGAGCTGATTGCGATGGCGAGATTTCGCTGTAAAAGCGGTATCTCGCAAGAGTATGGTAAAGAAAGTGACCGTTTTGACCCGTAACGAGTCACTTTCTTGTTATGACATTATGACCTTGCTAGGCAGGTACGGGGAGGTGACGGACGTCCCCCGGAAGAACTTTGACGAGCACAATATATGGTCTGGGGCCTGGACGTTTTCCGTTCGTCTCAGGCGTTCAGGGAACACGGTCACCCACATCCCTTCGGCCGCCTTTCTGGGACGCGACAGGATTCAGATCTTCTACCAGGGGCAGCCGAGGCTGTGTCACAGGTGTGGTGACCCAAACCACTTTAGTGCCAACTGCACTCAGCAGATATGCGCCCTCTGCTGTGGGGTGGGTCCTCTGGCAGCCACCTGTGGGCAGATTCGGTGTAACTTGTGTGGTGACCTAGGTCACCCCTTCAGCCGGTGTCCACGCTCGTTCTCTAACAATGTGACCGCCCCGGCTGGGGAGAGCCTAACGGTTGCCCCAGCGGGGGAGGGGACTAGTGGAGGAGAGGGGGCACCAAAGCCAGTGAAGGAAAAACATAAGACCCCCTCTATGCGGAGGCGAGAGGAGAAGCGCAGGTTGGAGAGGGCCCTTGAGAATGCCCAGGTGGAAGGGGTGGCTCGGGGTCCCACTCCAGACACTGGCTCAGAAGGAGGTCAGAATAACTCTGAGGCTTTGGGTGGGGCCGAACTGGATGAGGAGATAGGGAGACTGCGTAGGGAAGAAGGTCAAGATGCTCCTTCTTCCAGTCATGCCTCTGAATCCGAAACTGTGGATGAGCAGGAGAAGGAGGGGCAGACAGTAAATGGTGGCCAGGAAAAGAAGAAGAGGAGGAAGAAGAAGGATAAGAGTAAGGCAGCGCCGACCTCCTCTTCAGTTGTAGCCTCAGACCATAGAAGGAACAACTCAGTCTCTGACCCTCTGATCGTCCTTTCAAATCGATATGAGGCCCTTGGGGATACCATCTCCCCTCCTCTTCTCGAGGGTCCGGAGGCAGTGCGGCCTCCAGGAGGTGCCGAGCCTCCTTCCTCTGGGGCAGTTTCCTCAGGGGCTGAGGTAACACCAGATGCTGGAGGTAAAGATCCTGGGATGGATATATCCCTGAGTTTAAAAAGAGGCAAAGGGTCTTCCTCCGATTCAGATGGGGGTGGAGGGAAGGAGAGGAAGAAGGTTTAAGGGGTGAGGCCATCTAACTCAATCACGTTGGCATCCATTAACTGTGCCAGCATAAAATCAGATACGGCTAGATTCGCAGCCTTTGATTTTCTCGGCCGTGTTGAAGCTGACATTTTCTTTTTACAAGAGACCAGGTTGTCAGATCTAGCCTCCCTGGTAAAAGCCAGAAGAGAGTGGAGGCGCGGTCCCTCCCACTGGTCTCTTGCGGCTGAGCCGTATAGTGGGGTGGCGGTCCTTTTTACTGCTCCTGTTGAATGCAGACGGGTTATTGAGTTAGAAATGAGGAGGTGCCTGATCTTAGATGTCTTCATGAAGGGACAAGAGCTCCTACTCATTAACATCTACGCCCCGCAAACTAAGCGGGGCCGTAAAGATCTCTTTATGAGGATTAAGCCCTTTCTTTTTACGAGTCGGCAAGTGATCTTTGGAGGGGACTTCAATAATGTCACAAGGTCTCAAGATAGGAGAGGCTCCAATGGTCCGCTGACTTGCGATAGTGTTGCACTGATTAGCATAGCTAGAGAAGCTCGCCTAGAGGACGCCCACATCCGGAGCCCCTCAGGCCACACGGGTTTCCCCTATCATCAAGGTAGTCGCAGGTCTAGGATAGATAGGTTTTATTTAAAGGAGGAAGCCGTAGCTTCCGCAGTGTCCGTGGTTGAGGTGGAGTTCTCCGACCAGTGTATGATTTTGTTTTCCCTGAATGTTTCAGAGACCCCCCCCAGATGGGAAAAGGTTATTGGAAGCTGAATTCGTCCCTCCTGGAGGAAGCGGAGATAAGACAGTCCTTTGAGGATTTTCTTCAGAGTCAGGTACCTTTACTGGGCCTATGTAGTAGTAAGTCAGAGTGGTGGGAGATATTCAAGAAGCGGGTTGCGGGGTTCTTCCGCCAGCTCTCGAGCCTCAGGTCCCTGAACAGGTATCGCCTGTATCAGGGTCTGAGTAGGAAACTCGAGCTTCTTGTCTCGACTGGAGGTAGCCGTGAGGATATCTCCAGAGTGAAATCCTTGCTGATGGGGTGTCAGTACGATAGGCACGCATCTTTGGTTTTTGAGAGGGATTTCGGGAAGTACCGCTCGCCCGACCCTTACACAAACTGTAAGATGTCAGTGAGTAGTAAAGTCATTTCAGGACTGATTGATAGTACAGGATCTCTGAATCGGTCCAGATCAGGGATCTTGGAGGTCGTCAGATCCTTCTACTCGCACCTCTTGGGAAGGAAGGATCTAGATCAAGACAAGATGTCGGCTTTCCTGGCTGAAACCATTCCTGAGCCACGGGTAGACCCCTCTCTTGATGTTTTGGCAGAAGAAATCAGGGAAGAGGAAGTGAGACTGGCGATCGAGGGGCTCGCCCCTAAGAAGTCGCCAGGTCCGGATGGCTTAACATCCGAGTGGTGCAGGACCTTTAAGGAGTCTTTAGCTCCCCTCTTGACTGAGGTATTCAATGAGTGTCTCTACTCGGGCACTCTGCCGAATTTAATGATGAGGTCAGCCCTGATTCTTCTGTCAAAGGGTAAAGATCCCAGCCGTATTGAGAATTGGAGGCCCATAGCTCTTCTCAATACGGACAGGAAGCTTCTGGCTAAGATACTGTTTAATCGGCTGGTGAAGTTTGCACCCCGGCTCCTTTCGGGGGCTCAGCACTGCTCTGTTCCAGGCCGAAGCACCTTAAGTGCGGTCCTTAGTGTCAGGGAGGCAGTGGAGCGGAGTAGAGCGGGTTTCTGGAAGGGGTACTTGCTGTCCCTGGATCAGGCCAAAGCGTTTGATCGGGTGAACCACGAGTACCTCTGGTCCGTCCTCCTGAGATATGGCTTACCGAGTACTTTTGTTAATTGGCTTAAGATCTTGTATGCAGGGGCAGAGAGTTTCCCACTGGTGAACGGTTGGTCTGGCCGTTGTTTTGAGGTGGGGTCCGCAGTCCGTCAGGGTTGTCCTTTGAGCCTGCTTTTATACGTGTTTGCGATCGATCCCTTCGTCCGGAGGGTAGATTGTGGGCCGTTGGCGGGAGTCAGGATGAGTCTGGCGGAGCTGGATGTCACCCAGAGAGTGGTGGCGTACGCTGACGATGTCACTATTTTTGTCTCCTCGCGAGAGGAGGTCGATGTGGTGATGTCGGAAGTGGACCGCTACTCGGAGGCATCTGGGTCTAAAATCAACCGGGATAAGTGTGAGAGTCTCTGGCTGGGAGGGGGAGATCCCACGTTTGATCTCCCGGACACTCTTCCCGGGCCCCAAGAGTCAGCAAAAGTTTTGGGCATCATATTCGGCCAGGATGATTATCCAACCAAAAACTGGGATGGTAAGCTCCAGGATGCCGCTCAGAAGGTGGACCAATGGAAGGGTTGGTCTATGACCCTCAGGGAAAGGGTACACCTGATCAAATCGTACCTGCTCCCCTTGTTTATCTATCTGCAGCGTATGTATCTTGAAAGAAGCTTACTACATTAGAATCTACAGCCTGTTTTTCCAACTGTTATGGGGAAACAGGATGAACCTAGTCAAGAGGGAGGTTACGTACCGCACTAGGAGACTAGGGGGTTTATCTATGGTAAACCCTGTGGTGTTCTTAACCAACACCTTCTTGAAAGCTAACATCTCAAACCTCTGGTCAGAGAGGGCTTCTCCGTGGGTACTCTCCTGCAGGGAATGGTTTCGGCCTTTCTTCCAGGAATGGGAGACAGGAGGGCAAGTGAAGGACCTCCGTACGCCCCATGGATATCTTCCGGCTTACGCTACCCCGACTCTGAAGGCGATACGTCGGTGGGGTCTGGGAGTGTGGGAGATCAGGACCCAGTGAAGGCAGTTCCTTGACAAACGGGTTTCTGTTGACCCACTTCCAGAAGCCTCTGGCGCTCAGGGACTTCCCAGGTCGGGATCTGAGGGTGGGGTTGTACCTTTTAAGCATGAAAAGGATCCCCCAGAAGTTTTGGGACTTGGCCTGGCGCTGCTTTCAGGGGAAGCTATATGTGAGGGACAATTTGAAGTGTAGGAACTCTGATGACCGGGGTGTGGGTGAGGGTACAGTTTTAATGTACCGTATATACTCGAGTATAGGCCGAGTTTTTCAGCACGATTTTTCGTGCTGAAAACACCCCCCTCGGCTTATACTCGAGTGAACTCCCCAACCCGCAGTGGTCTTCAACCTGCGGACCTCCAGAGGTTTCAAAACTACAACTCCCAGCAAGCCCGGGCAGCCATCGGCTGTCCGGGCTTGCTGGGAGTTGTAGTTTTGAAACCTCCGGAGGTCCGCAGGTTGAAGACCACTGCGGCCTTCAACATCATCCAGCCCCCTCTCACCCCCTTTAGTTCTGAGTACTCACCTCCGCTCGGCGCTGGTCCGGTCCTGCAGGGCTGTCCGGTAAGGAGGTGGTCCGGTGAGGAGGTGGTCCGGGCTGCTATCTTCACCGGGGAGGCCTCTTCTAAGCGCTTCGGGCCCGGCCTCAGAATAGTCACGTTGCCTTGACAACGACGCAGATACGTCGTTGTCAAGGCAACGGCTCTATTCCGGGCCGGAAGCGCGGAGAAGAGGCGCCCCCGGTGAAGATAGCAGCCCGGACCACCTCCTCACCGGACCACCTCCTTACCGGACAGCCCTGCAGGACCGGACCAGCGCCGAGCGGAGGTGAGTACTCAGAACTAAAGGGGGTGAGAGGGGGCTGGATGATGTTGAAGGCCGCAGTGGTCTTCAACCTGCGGACCTCCGGAGGTTTCAAAACTACAACTCCCAGCAAGCCCGGACAGCCGATGGCTGCCCGGGCTTGCTGGGAGTTGTAGTTTTGAAACCTCTGGAGGTCCGCATGTTGAAGGCCGCAGTGGTCTTCAACCTGCGGACCTCCGGAGGTTTCAAAACTACAACTCCCAGCAAGCCCGGACAGCCGATGGCTGCCCGGGCTTGCTGGGAGTTGTAGTTTTGAAACCTCTGGAGGTCCGCAGGTTGAAGACCACTGAGGGCGAATGATGAGAAGAGGATGATGAAGGGGGGGGGGGTGTGGGGATGATGAAGGGGGGGGGTGTGGGATGATTACAAGGGGATGATGAAGGGGGGATGTGTGGGATGATAAGGGGATGTGTGGGATGATGACAAGGGGATGATGAAGGGGGGATGTGTGGGATGATGACAAGGGGATGATGAAGGGGGGATGTGTGGGATAAGGGGATGTGTGGGATGATGACAAGGGGATGATGAAGGGGGGATGTGTGGGATAAGGGGATGTGTGGGATGATGACAAGGGGATGATGAAGGGGGGATGTGTGGGATAAGGGGATGTGTGGGATGATGACAAGGGGATGATGAAGGGGGGATGTGTGGGATGATGACAAGGGGATGATGAAGGGGGGATGTGTGGGATGATAAGGGGATGTGTGGGATGATGACAAGGGGATGATGAAGGGGGGATGTGTGGGATGATAAGGGGATGTGTGGGATGATGACAAGGGGATGATGAAGGGGGGATGTGTGGGATGATGACAAGGGGATGATGAGGATGTTAATGACGGGTCTGGATGATGACAGGGGGGGATGAGGTATTTCCCACCCTAGGCTTATACTCGAGTCAATAACTTTTCCTGGGATTTTGGGTTGAAATTAGGGGTCTCGGCTTATACTCGGGTCGGCTTATACTCGAGTATATACGGTAGGGTTTTTCCTAGGGTTTTCTATTGATTTTGTAGGTGTTTTCTGTAGTGCATATATTTTGTTTATATTATATTTTATTTATATAGTAAATTTAGTAATTTTGTACCTATATTGTGTTATATCTATATTGTTTCATATTGTTTCATGTGATAGCGTTATGGTAGCCGGACCAGTTGTTGTGTTGATATGTGGTTTATTTTGTTTATTTCAGTTATTTGGTCTGTTTTATGTTTTCTTTGGTATTTTCATTAGTCCCGGATAGAGGATCCAGTTACTTTGGACGTTTTGTAAGTGAATGTATGTGTGATATGATTATTTTTATTATTTTTATTATTATTATTATTATTATTACAATATACATTTTTTTTGTAATTTTTTTTTTATTTATTTATTATTTTAATATATGAGAAAAAAAATATATATAGATAGATTAAAAAAATATAAAAAATGTAAAAAATAAATTAAAAAATATATAAAAAAAATAAAATGTAAAAAAACATACAATAATTATTTTTTGTTTTATTTATTTATTCATTTTTTTTTTTTTTAGGTGTGCTTGCTACTTTTCTGTTTAGTTTTCTTGTTGCGTGTTCCCAAGTATGGATGGTTTTGAGTTATAGTCGGGTAATGATAACTTTTATGTTTATATTTTGACAAGCCAAGTTGTGCTATTTTATTTATTTATTTATTTTTCTTATGTTCATTTTCGGTAAGCGTGTGAGTGTTTGATTAGATATTTTGGGCATATTTTAACCCCTTCAGGACCAAGCCCATTTTGGCCTTAAGGACCAGAGCGTTTTTTGAACATCTGACCACTGTCACTTTAAACATTAATAACTCTGGAATGCTTTTAGTTATCATTCTGATTCCGAGATTGTGTTTTCGTGACATATTCTACTTTAACATGGTGGTAAATTTTTGTGGTAACTTGCATCCTTTCCTTGTGAAAAATCCTAAAATTTGATGAAAAATTAGAAAATTTTGCATTTTTCTAACTTTGAAGCTCTCTGCTTGTAAGGAAAATGTATATTACAAATAAAAAAATTTTTTATTCACATATACAATATGTCTACTTTATGTTTGCATCATAGAAGTGACAAGTTTTTACTTTTGGAAGACACCAGAGGGCTTCAAAGTTCAGCAGCAATTTTCCAGTTTTTCCCAAAATTTTCAAACTCACTATTTTTCAGGGACCAGTTCAGGTTTGAAGTGGATTTGAAGGGTCTTCATATTAGAAATACCCCACAAAAGACCCCATTATAAAAACTGCACCCCCCAAAGTATTCAAAATGACATTCAGTCATCATTTTAACCCTTTAGGTGTTTCACAGGAATAGAAGCAAAGTGAAGGAGAAAATTCCCAATCTTCATTTTTTACACTCGCATGTTCTTGTAGACCCAATTTTTGAATTTTTACAAGGGGTAAAAGGAGAAAATGTATACTTATATTTGTAGCCCAATTTCTCTTGAGTAAGCACATACATCATGTGTATGTAAAGTGTTCGGCGGGCGCAGTAGAGGGCTCAGAAGGGAAAGAGCGACAAGGGGATTTTGGAGAGTATGTTTTTCTGAAATGGTTTTTGGGGGGCATGTTGCATTTAGGAAGCCCCTATGGTGCCAGAACAGCAAAAAAAAAAACTCACATGGCATACCATTTTGGAAACTAGACCCCTTGAGGAACATAACAAGGAATAAAGTGAGCCTTAATACCCCACAGGTGTTTCACGACTTTTGCATATGTAAAAAAAATAATTATTTTTTTTCACTAAAATGTGTATTTCCGCCCAAATTTCACATTTTTCCAAGGGTTAATAGCAGGAAATACCCCCCAATATTTGTAACCCCTTCTCTTCTGAATATGGAGGTAACCCATAAGTTGACCTGAAGTACACTACGGGCGAACTACAATGCTCAGAAGAGAAGGAGTCATATTTGGCTTTTTGAGAGCAAATTTTGTTGCATTTAGGAAGCCCCTATGGTGCCAGAACAGCAAAAAAAAAACACATGGCATACCATTTTGGAAACTAGACCCCTTGAGGAACGTAATAAGGAATAAAGTGAGCCTTAATACCCCACAGGTGTTTCACGACTTTTGCATATGTAAAAAAAAAATATTTTTTTTCACTAAAATGTGTGTTTCCCCCCAAATTTCACATTTTCCCAAGGGTAAATAGCAGGAAATCCCCCACAATATTTGTAACCCCTTCTCCTCTGAGTATCGAGGTACCCCATAAGTTGACCTGAAGTGCACTATGGGCGAACTACAATGCTCAGAAGAGAAGGAGTCATATTTGGCTTTTTGAGAGCAAATTTTGCTCGGGGGGCATGTCGCATTTAGGAAGCCCCTATGGTGCCAGAACAGCAAAAACAGAAAAACAAAAAAAAAACACATGGCATACCATTTTGGAAACTAGACCCCTTGAGGAACGTAATAAGGAATAAAGTGAGCCTTAATACCCCACAGGTGTTTCACGACTTTTGCATATGTAAAAAAAAAAAAAAAAAATTTCCACTAAAATGTGTGTTTCCCCCCAAATTTCACATTTTTGCAAGGGTTAATATGTGAAAATACCCCCCAAAATTTGTAACCCCATCTCTTCTGAGTATGGAGGTACCCCATAAGTTGACCTGAAGTGCACTATGGGCGAACTACAATGCTCAGAAGAGAAGGAGTCATATTTGGCTTTTTGAGAGCAAATTTTGCTCGGGGAGCATGTCGCATTTAGGAAGCCCCTATGGTGCCAGGACAGCAAAAAAAAAACACATGGCATACCATTTTGGAAACTAGACCCCTTGAGGAACGTAACAAGGGGTACAGTGAGCATTTGCCCCCCACTGGTGTCTGACAGATCTTTGGAACAGTGGGCTGTACAAGTTTTCATTTTCACGGACCACTGTTCCAAAGATCCGTCAGACACCTGTGGGGGGTAAATTCTCACTGCACCCCTCATTACATTCCCTGAGGGGTGTCGTTTCCGAAATGGGGTCACATGTGGGGTTTTTTTTTTTTTTGCGTTTGTCAAAACCGCTGTAACAATCAGCCACCCCTGTGCAAATCACCTCAAATGTACATGGTGCGCTCTCCCTTCTGGGCCTTGTTGTGCGCCCCCAGAGCACTTTGCGCCCACATATGGAGTATCTCCGTAGTCAGGAGAAATTGCGTTACAAATTTTGGGGGGCTTTTTTTCCCTTTTACCTCTTGTGAAAATGTAAAGTATAGGGCAACATCAGCATGTCAGTGTAAAAAATTAAAAAATTTTACACTAACATTCTGGTGTAGACCCCAACATTTCCTTTTCATGAAGGGTTAAAGAAGAAAATACCCCCCAAACCTTGTAACGCAATTTCTCCCGAGTACGGCGATACCCCATATGTGACCCTAAACTGTTGCTTTGAAATACGACAGGGCTCCAAAGTGAAAGCGCCATGTGCATTTGAGGCCTAAATTAGGGATTTGCATAGGGGTGGACATAGGGGTATTCTACGCCAGTGATTCCCAAACAGGGTGCCTCCAGCTGTTGCAAAACTCCCAGCATGCGTGGACAGTCAACGGCTGTCCGGCAATACTGGGAGTTGTTGTTTTTCAACAGCTGGAGGCTCTGCTTTGGAAACAGTGGTGTATCGGATGTTCTTATTGGGGGAGGGGGGCTGTGTAGGGGTATGTGTATATGGCACACAGGTTAGGAAACACTGAGTTAGAAACAGACAATGTTTCCCAACCAGTGTGTCTCCAGTTGTTGCAAAACTACAACTCCCAGCATGCCCAGACAGCTGAAGGGAATGCTGGGAGTTGTAGATCGGCAACATCTGAAGGGCCAGATGTTGCTGAACTAAAACTCCCAGCATTCCTGGACAGTCAGTGCATACTGGGAGTTGTAGTTTTGCAACAGCTGGAAGAGCACAGATTGGAGACCATTATACAATGGTCTCCAAACTGGGGCCCTCCAGATGTTGCAAAACTACAACTCCCAGCATGCATGGTCTGCTAGTGCATGCTGGGAGTTATAGTTTTGCAACAGCTGGAGGCACACAGGTTAGGAAACACTGAGTTAGAAACAATGTTTCCCAACCAGTGTGTCTCCAGTTGTTGCAAAACTACAACTCCCAGCATGCCCAGACAGCTGAAGGGCATGCTGGGAGTTGTAGTTCGGCAACATCTGAAGGGCCAGATGTTGCTGAACTAAAACTCCCAGCATTCCTGGACAGTCAGTTTATGCTGGGAGTTGTAGTTTTGCAACAGCTGCAAGAGCACAGATTGGAGACCATTATACAATGGTCTCCAAACTGGGGCCCTCCAGATGTTGCAAAACTACAACTCCCAGCATGCCCAGACAGCCAAAGGCTGTCTAGGCATGCTGGGAGTTGTAGTTTTCAGACTCCTAGAAGCAGCAGTGAAGATCTTCACTGCTGCTTCTGAGGACCATGTACTTACCTGCCGGTCCCGTCGCTGCTCGTCAACGTGGCCGGTCCCGCGCTGCTCCTCGGTCCCACCGCTGGTTCGGGTAAGGCCGCCGGTCCCCGCGTGTTCCCCCACCTATGGCGCGAGCCCCCGCAGCCATCGTCCCCCGTTCTGCCTGACTTCCAGGGGCGGTCAGTGCGGGGGATCTGAACTTTCACCCTAGATCACTGTGATTGGTCCACAGGGACCAATCACAGTGATCGCTGACCAGGACCATCAATGGATGGTCCTGGGGGTGAAGCAGAAGTTGTCCCCTGCTGGAAACAGCGGGACTTCTGCCAGTTAACCCGTGCGATTCTGCGCATCGCCGGGTTAACTGAATGTCATTTATAAACGTCGGGATGCGCGAACGCACTGCACAACCCGGCGTTTATATATGACATTCTGCGGGAAGGGGTTAATATCTTAGTATTTTAGTATCTTAGTAAAGCTGGGCTGGCCGGTTAGGCAGGGTTTTGTTTATGAGGTTTTGTTTTTGGTTCTAGAGTATTTCTTATTTATGTTATAGCTGGTTAAGCTTGCTTTGTGTTTTGTATTTGATAAGTTTTTGTATTTTTCTAATAAAAAGAGTGTCAGCAGAGAGCACTGTGGTCAGACTGGAAAGAAATCCAAAAAGAAAATAACTTCCTCTGTAGAATACAGCAGCTGATAAGTATTGGAAGGATTAAGATTTTTAAATAGAAATAATTTACAAATCTGGCAAATTTCCCCAACCTCAAGGTTAGTGTTTAACCACTTAAGGACCTAGGGCGTTTGGATACGCTTTGACATCCTGGTACTTAAGGACCCAGGGCGTATTCATACGCCCGTGGGAATTTCAGTCCCCGCCGCGCGCCGGGCGGGGACCGGGCCGGGGTGACTGCTGATATCAATCAGCAGGCACCCCGCGCAAATGCCCAGGGGGGTCATCAGACACCCCCCCCCCCCCCCGCCCATCGGTGATCGGCGCAAATCGCAAGTGAATTCACACTTGCGATTTGCGCTGATTCCGGGTCATACGGGTCTATTGTGACCCGGTGACAAGGAATAGAAGGGGGATTGCGGTTGTTTAAGACACCCACGATCCCCCTGTAGGCATAGGAGTGAGGTGGCAGGGTTGCCACCCCTCCTATCCTTGCTATTGGTCTGCTATTGATCGTCAGAGGCGACGACCAATAGCAGACCGGGGGCGGGGGGGTTAACTTTCGTTTTCCCCGTCTTGTCCACCCACAATAGGCGGGGCAGAACGGGGAACCGAAGGGGACCGGGCGCCGACGTCCACTTACCCGTCCGGAGGCTGTGGCGACGTTGATCGGCGGCCGGCGTCATGTGCTTCTGAAGAGGACGGCTCCCGGGATCCTACAAAAGCCGATAAGTTGATCTGGAGGGCTACAGTCTGAGACTGTGGTCTCTAACTGTAGCCCTCCAGATGTTGCAAAACTGCAACTCCCAGCATGCCCAGACAGCTGTTTGGGCATGCTGGAATATGTAGTTCTGCAACAGCTGGAGGGCTGCAGTTTGAGACCACTATACAGTGGTCTCTAAACTATATCCCTCCAGATCTTGCAAAACTACAACTCCTAGCATGCCCACATAGCTGTTTGTTGTCTGGGCATGCTGGGAGTTGTAGTTTTGCAACATCTGGAGGTCCACAGTTTGGAGATCACTGTGCAGTGGTCAAAAAACTGTAGCTCTCCAGATGTTGCAAAACTGCAATCCCCAGCATGCCCAGAAAGCAAACAGCTGTCTCGGCATGCTGGGAATTATAGTTGGGTACCTCCAGCTGTTGCATAACTACATCTCCCAGCATGCCCTTCGGTGATTAGTACATGCTGGGAATTGTAGTTTTGCAACAGCTGGAGGCGCACTGGTTGGAAAATACTGAGTTAGGTAACAGAACCTAACTAAAGGTTTTCCAACTAGTGTGCCTCCAGCTGTTGCAAAAGTACAAGTACCAGCATGCACGGTCTGTCAGTACATGCTGGGAGTTGTGGTTTTGAAACAGCTGGAGGTTTGACCCCCCCCATGTGAATGCACAGGGTACATTCACAAAGACAGGTTTACAGTAAATTTCCTGCTTCAAGTTTGGGCTGCGGCAAATTTTTTGCCGCACCGCAAACTCCTACCGGGAAATTCACCGTAGCACGCCAGTGTGAATGTACCCTAAAAACACTACAACACACTACACTAATACATAATAAAGGGTAAAACACTACATGTACACCCCCTTACACTGTCCCCCCCCCCCCCCCAATAAAAAATTAAAAACGTCTTGTACGGCAGGGTTTCCAAAACGGAGCCTCCAGCTGTTGCAAAACAACAACTCCCAGCATTTCTGGACAGCCACTAACTGTCCAGGCATGCTGAGAGTTTAGCAACAGCTGGAGGCACCCTGTTTGGGAATCACTGGCGTAGAATACCCCTATGTCCACCCCTGTGCAATCCCTAATTTAGTCCTCAAATGCGCATGGCGCTCTCTCACTTCGGAGCCCTGTCGTATTTCAAGGAAACAGTTTAGGGCCACATATGGGGTATCTCCGTACTCGGGAGAAATTGCACTACAAATTTTTGGGGTCTTTCTTTCCTTTTACCGCTTGTGAAAAGGAAAAGTTGGGGGCTACACCAGCCTGTAATTTTAAAAAAATTTTAAAAAAATTTACACTAACATGCTGGTGTTGCCCCATACTTTTTATTTCCACAAGCGGTAAAAGGAAAAAAAGACCCCCAAAATTTGTAACGCAATTTCTCCTGAGTACGGAAATACCCCAGATGTGAGCAAAAAATGCTCTGCGGGCTCACAACAAGGCTCAGGAATGAGAGCGCACCATGTACATTTGAGGCCTAAATTGGTGATTTGCACAGGGGTGGCTGATTGTACAGCGGTTCTGACAAACGCAAAAAAATAAATACCCACATGTGACCCTATTTTGGAAACTAGACCCCTCACCGAACGTGACAAGGGGTATAATGAGCATGAACACCCCACAGGTGTTTGACGAATTTTCTTTAAAGTTGGATGGGAAAATGAAAAAAAAAATATTTTTTCACTAAAATGCTGGTGTTACCCTAAAATTTTCATTTTCACAAGGGAAAATAGGAAAAAAGCCCCCCAAAATTTGTAACCCCATCTCTTCTGAGTAAGAACATACCCCATATGTGAATTTTAAGTGCTCTGCGGGTGAACTACAATGCTCAGAAGAGAAGGAGCGCCATTGGGATTTTGTAGAGAAAATTTGTCTGGAATTGAAGGCCACATGTGTTTACAAAGCCCCCATAGTGCCAGAACAATGGACCCCCGACACATGTGACCCCATTTTGGAACTACACCCCTCACGTAATGTAATAAGGGGTACATTGAGAATTTACGCCCCACAGGTGTCTGACAGATTTTTGGAACAGTGGTCCGTAAAAATGAAAAATTAAATTTTTCATTTGCACAGCCCACTGTTCCAACGAGCTGTGGGGTGTAAATACTCACTGCACCCCTTATTAAATTCTGTGAGGGGTGTAGTTTCCAAAATGGGGTCACATGTGGGGGGTCCACTGTTCTGGCACCACGGGGGGCTTTGTAAACGCACATGGCCCTGACCATTCCAAACTAATTCTCTTTCCAAAAGCTCAATGGCGCTCCTCCTCTTCTGAGCATTGTAGTTCGCCAGAACTTTCACAGAAAGAAAGCCGTTCACTGCGGCATCTTGGTCATTAGATCGGTCAGCCTGGTCCCAACCGGAGTGGTTGTGGTGCAAAACTGTGCAGCTAGGAAAAAAACGCCAGTAAGTGCCCGCTGCATTCACCAGCACAGAAAGCCATATATGCCAGCGGAAAGCCGCCACATAAATGCTGCACGTGCTGTATGCCGCAACTATGCAAATATATCTAACACAGCCTGCAGCCTGTTCACACCTATTGTGAAAACATTCATTTCAGCTGGGATTACACTTGGCGTGTTTGTCATAAAAAACACCATGCTCGCTGCGGGCACATGTTAGGTTGGAACCAATAGGGTAATATGAAACACCAGACACTAATGGGGGTTTCTTCATCCTTTTATGGTGTTTTTAGGCTATCAAATCTGTGGGATGCCGAGAGCATGTTTTTTTTTTATTTTTGGGGGGGTATTTTCTCACTATTTTTTTTCTATAGAAATCCTTCAGTCAAATGATGAAAGAATCACATGACTTGTAATTAGAAAAGCCAGAGGGAAAAAAAACACCAAAGAAAAAACACTTCCTATAATAATAATAATAATAATGATGATGATGATGATGATGATGATAATAATAATACACATTGGGACAGATGTATGAAAACCTGTGCAGAGGTCAAGTGGACCAGTTGCCCATAGCAACCAATCAGATCGCTTCTTTCACAAATCTGTAAGACACCCCCCCCCCCCAGTGCTTTTAGCAAAAATAACACAAAGATAGCTGAGAAAAGACATGAGGGGGAAGATTTTGATGTTTGTTTGTTTTTTTTGCAAAAAAAGAAAAAAACATCAAACAAGAATTGTGTTTGTTCCTAGGCTTAGGCTGTGATTAAAAACAACATATAAATGGTGTTTTTCAAAGCCCACATTGCTTTATTTCTGGTGCTTTTCCCCCCTTTCGACAGACGTCTGTCCAGCTATTGCAAAGCTACAACTCCCAGCCAGTGGCAGATCCAGGGGGGGTGCAACGGGGCAATTGCCCCCCCCCCCCCCACCGAGATTGCTGCCCCCCCGCTCCCTAGCATGGTGGAGCCGAAGCTGTAAGCTCCGGCTCCACCATTCACTAACCCAGTGTTTTTCAACCACTGTGCCACGGCACACTAGTGTGCCGTGACATAGTGTAAGATGTGCCGTGGGAAAAACACCCGCCGGGTGTTTTTGCCGCGGGACACCTCTGTGTCCCGAAAGATGCTTTTGGGACACAGGGATGCCTCTAAGTCCCTGCGGCCCCGAGTTTACTTTAAAAACGCGGGGACCGCCGGGAGGTAGCGCACGCAGGGACGTCACTGACGTCCCATGGGTGCACCCATAGCAACAATCGCAGAGGACCGGAGCAGCGAGGAGGACGCGCGCTGTCTACTTGGTAAGTGTTTCCAGCGGCGCGTCACCTTTGGTGTTCCGAGCACCGCTCCTCCGGTCCCGGGACCTACTTGTATAGCCGGACCGGAGGAGTGGTGCTCGGAACACCGAAGTGGGGCAGTACACAGGCATACAGCCTTCAGTAATACACTGTATGGCTGAAGGCTGTATGTTTGTGGGGGAACTGCACCTAATGTGGGGGGACTATACTGGGCCTAATGTGGGGGGACTATACTGGGCCTAATGTGGGGGGACTATACTGGGCCTAATGTGGGGGGGACTATACTGGACCTAATGTGGGGGGACTATACTGGGCCTAATGTGGGGGGACTATACTGGGCCTAATGTGGGGGGACTATACGGGGCCTAATGTGGGGGGACTATACTGGGCCTAATGTGGGGGGACTATACTGGGCCTAATGTGGGGGGACTATACTGGGCCTAATGTGGGGGGACTATACTGGGCCTAATGTGGGGGGACTATACTGGGCCTAATGTGGGGGGGGACTATACTGGGCCTAATGTGGGGGGGACTATACTGGGCCTAATGTGGGGGGGACTATACTGGGCCTAATGTGGGGGGGACTATACTGGGCCTAATGTGGGGGGGGGCTATACTGGGCCTAATGTGGGGGGACTATACTGGGCCTAATGTGGGGGGACTATACTGGGCCTAATGTGGGGGGGACTATACTGGGCCTAATGTGGGGGGGACTATACTGGGCCTAATGTGGGGGGGACTATACTGGGCCTAATGTGGGGGGACTATACTGGGCCTAATGTGGGGGGACTATACTGGGCCTAATGTGGGGGGGACTATACTGGGCCTAATGTGGGGGGGACTATACTGGGCCTAATGTGGGGGGACTATACTGGGCCTAATGTGGGGGGACTATACTGGGCCTAATGTGGGGGGGGGACTATACTGGGCCTAATGTGGGGGGGACTATACTGGGCCTAATGTGGGGGGGGACTATACTGGGCCTAATGTGGGGGGACTATACGGGGCCTAATGTGGGGGGACTATACGGGGCCTAATGTGGGGGGACTATACTGGGCCTAATGTGGGGGGACTATGCGGGGCCTAATGTGGGGGGACTATGCGGGGCCTAATGTGGGGGGACTATACGGGGCCTAATGTGGGGGGGACTATGCGGGGTCTAATGTGGGGGGACTATGCGGGGCCTAATGTGGGGGGACTATGCGGGGCTTAATGTGGGGGGACTATGCAGGGCCTAATGTGGGGGGACTATGCGGGGCCTAATGTGGGGGGACTATGCGGGGCCTAAAGTGGGGGGACTATGCGGGGCCTAATGTGGGGGGACTATAGGGGGCCTAATGTGGGGGGACTATGCGGGGGCCTAATGTGGGGGGACTAAGCGGGGGCCTAATGTGGGGGGACTATGCGGGGCCTAATGTGGGGGGACTATACTGCCAACCTAATGTGGGGGGACTATACTGCCAAACTAATGTGGGGAGACTATACTGCCAACCTAATGTGGGGGGGACTATACTGCCAACCTAATGTGGGGGGACTATACTGCCAACCTAATGTGGGGGGACTATACTGCCAACCTAATGTGTGGGGACTATACTGCCAACCTAATGTGGGGGAAAATAAGATATATGCAAGATAAGATATATGCAGTGTGCATAGGAATTTGTTCATATATATATATATTTTTTTTTTTTTACTATAGTCCGGTCCTCCAAGGAGACAAGTGCAGTAAGTACTGAGTGACAGTGAGACAGATAAATAGATATAGTGCAGTGCGTTTTTTCCCTCTTTTTTTTTGCTCGTCAACCTCGGTAGCGGTGCCCCGCGAAAAAAAAAATTTCCGAGGTGTGCCCCGACCCGAAAAAGGTTGGGAAACACTGCACTAACCTTACACACACGCTGTGAGTACACAGCGTGTGAGCTGCGGGGACGAGATCCACTAAAGGCCGGCGTGATGACGTCACATCATCGCGCCGGCGCCTGGAGGACCCGTCCCTGCGGCCTGCATACTGTAAGTAAGGGTATGCTCAGGGTCCAGGGGATTATGGAAACAGGATATGCGCCACTGTTAGGAGGAGGGGGGTCAGAGAAAAGGGAATATTTAATGAGGGTCTGCAGCAGGGACGTGCACACATAGGAGTGAAAGGGGGCTGGAGCCCCTGCCCTTTTCCTCACCTGCCCCTCTAGTGCCCTCACAAAAGGAGGTGCAGACTCAGGCTGACAAGTGAAGTAAAAAGGATCCATTGCTGGAGATTTGTATGTGGTTTAATGGAGGGTGCTGTGCCCTCCCTGCAGCAAGGGGGCGCCACTCACCCTGTCATTATCTGCCATTTCTTTGCTTCTCTCCACACGGAGGAGACAGGAGCAGAGGAGGCAGAGGGAGGCCCCGCCCACAACATGTCCGGCCACAAACCAGTCTAAGCAGCCCTTACTGTAAGTAACTGTAAATATATGTGAGTGATTGTATGTGAGTGTGTGTGTATATATATATATATATATATATATATACATATATGTGTGTGTGTCTATCTCTATGTATGTGCAGAGAGGGATGGATGGGGCCTTACTGTAAGTAACTGTAAATATATGTGAGTGATTGTATGTCAGTGTGTGTATATGTATATATGTGAGTGATTGTATGTCAGTGTGTGTGTATATGTATATATGTGAGTGATTGTATGTCAGTGTGTGTGTGTATGTATATATGTGAGTGATTGTATGTCAGTGTGTGTGTATATGTATATATGTGAGTGATTGTATGTCAGTGTGTGTGTGTGTATGTATATATGTGAGTGATTGTATGTCAGTGTGTGTATGTATATATGTGAGTGATTGCATGTCAGTGTGTGTGTGTATGTATATATGTGAGTGATTGCATGTCAGTGTGTGTATATGTATATATGTGGGTGATTGTATGTCAGTGTTTGTATATGTATATATGTGAGTGATTGTATGTCAGTGTGTGTATGTATATATGTGAGTGATTGCATGTCAGTGTGCGTATATGTATATATGTGAGTGATTGTATGTCAGTGTGTGTATATGTATATATGTGGGTGATTGTATGTCAGTGTGTGTATATGTATGTATGTGAGTGATTGTATGTCAGTGTGTGTGTGTGTATATATGTGAGTGATTGTATGTCAGTGTGTGTGTGTATATGTATATATGTGAGTGATTGTATGTCAGTGTGTGTGTATATGTATATATGTGAGTGATTGTATGTCAGTGTGTGTGTATGTATATATGTGAGTGATTGTATGTCAGTGTGTGTGTATATATGTGAGTGATTGTATGTCAGTGTGTGTATGTATATATGTGAGTGATTGTATGTCAGTGTGTGTGTATATGTATATATGTGAGTGATTGTATGTCAGTGTGTGTGTATGTATATATGTGAGTGATTGTATGTCAGTGTGTGTATATGTATATATGTGAGTGATTGTATGTCAGTGTGTGTGTGTGCATGTATATATATATGTGAGTGATTGTATGTCAGTGTGTATATGTATATATGTGAGTGATTGTATGTCAGTGTGTATGTATATATGTGAGTGATTGTATGTCAGTGTGTGTGTATATATGTGAGTGATTGTATGTCAGTGTGTGTGTGTATGTATATATGTGAGCAAGTGAATCTATGTGTATATGTATGTATGTGTATGTATGTATATATGTGTGTATCTATGTGTGTATGTGTGTCAGGGATGTGGAAATCCTATAGCCCGACGCCCGGGACAAGTAGTTTTGGGCGCCGGGCAGGTGAATTGTTTATAGATTTAGCCCTGTATCGGGCAGGGACAGACAGACTTCCCCCCCCCCTTATTTTTCTTTAATGTCGGTGTGAGGCGCAGGAGCCGATGGAAGTCTACACCTCACACCGGCGCTCAGAGTGTATGGAGGGGGCGGCGGCCTCCAGCTGACTGCAGAGCCCCCTTATCTCCCCTCCCGGAGGATGGACGGAGCTCAGAAGACACAGCAGGGGGAGAGAGAGGATGTAGACAGCTCCGTGCACAGCTCCATCCCCCGCACACAGCTCTATCCCTCCCCCTCCCCCTGTCTCCACAGGACCTAATCCACCACGGGGAGGTTGCTTGTTTGCACGGGGAAAACACAGAGCAGGGGGGGAGGGGGAGGACGGAAATCTGACCTCACACCGGCCGGGACTACAGCTCTGATGTCCACTCATGGCGGCTCAGGTGAGGAGACCGAGAATACAGGCGGCGGCAGGAAGGGTGGTTGTATATGTAGGGTGTGAGTGTATGTGTGATGTGTGTATGTAATGTATGATGGGGGGCAGGTGTATGTATGATGTATATGATGTATATGATATATGATATGTATGATATATATGATATGATATGTATATGTATATGATGTATATGATATAAATGTATGGTGTATATCAGTGTTTCCCAACCAGGGTGCCTCCAGCTGTTGCAAAACTACAACTCCCAGCATGCCCTGGGCATGCTGGGAGTTATAGTTTTGCAACAGCTGGAGGCACCCTGGTTGGGAAACACTGGTGGATATGTATGGTGTGAGTGTATGTGTGTATGATGTCTATGTGTGATGTGTATGTAATGTATAATGTGTGTATAATGTCTATGTGTGATGTGTATGTAATGCATGATGTGTGTATGATGTCTGTCTATGTGTGATGTGTATGTAATGTATGATGTGTGTATAATGTCTAAGTGTGATGTGTGTGTATGTGATGTATGATGTGGGGGGGCAGCGGCAGGTGTATGTATGATGTGTGCATATGTATGGTGTATATGTATGGTGTGAGTGTATGTAATGTATGATGTTGGGGGGGGGTGCAGTGGCGGGTGTGTGTGTGGCGGGTGTAGGAGCGGACTGTCACGTCGGGCATTAGGGCAGTTGTGCCATCTAATTTTATTTATTTTTAGTGGCACCCGCACTAAATTGCACCCCCAGAATCCCCCAGCTGCAGAGCCATAGGCTGCATCAGGGCATGCTGGGTGTTGTAGTTATCTAGTAACTAAATGCAACTTCCAGCATTTTCTGACACAAAATGCAGCACATAAACTGGAGAAGCAGAACCCCCCCCCCCCCCCCCAGTAACACATAAGTCCCTATTGAGACTGAAAAATAGTGATTAAAATATTTTATAAAGTGCGTATATATGTGAATAAGCCCCTTTCCTAATAAAAGTTTCCAATTTTCTTTAAATAAAAATAATGTACAAAAATAAACATAAGTGGTATCGCTACATGTGGAAATGTCCAGACTATTAAAATATAATGTTAATTAAACCGTACAGTGAACGGTGTAAATGTAAAGAATAGTCCAGAATTGCTAATTTTTGGTCACTTCATATGAGAAATGTTTTATAAGGTGATCAAAAAGTTACATCTAGACTTTTCTGGGCTTGTCTGGGGTGTAAGAGGAGCTACAGCTCTCCCTCCGCTAATAGCCTGGCATGCTGCGATCACCTATTAACCCATTAGATCACCGCTGTCAGCAGTGTCTAAAGGGATCTTATATCCATCCCTGGTGGTCTAGTGGGGGGGGATCAGACTATTTTGGTTGAAATTATTTCATCAACCAGGACAAGTAGATTTTCTTGAGGGACAAGTAGATTGTGTTCCGCTTTAGTCCCTTGGACAAGTAGTTTTTTTTTCAATTTCCACACCACTGTGTATGTATATATGTGTGTATGTGTGTGTATGTATGTATATATGTGTGTATGTGTGTGTATGTATATATGTGTGTATGTGTGTGTATGTATATGTATGTATATATGTGTGTATGTGTGTGTATGTATATATGTGTGTATGTGTGTGTATGCATGTATGTATGTGTGTGTATGTGTGTGTATGTATATATGTGTGTATGTGTGTGTATGTGTGTATGTATGTATGTGTGTGTATGTATATATGTGTGTATGTGTGTGTATGTATATGTATGTATATATGTATGTGTGTGTATGTATATATGTGTGTATGTGTGTGTATGTATATGTATGTATATATGTATGTGTGTGTATGTATATATGTGTGTATGTGTGTGTATGTATATGTATGTATATATGTGTGTATGTGTGTGTATGTATATATGTGTATGTGTGTGTATGTATATGTATATATGTATGTGTGTGTATGTATATATGTGTGTATGTATATGTGTGTGTGTGTATGTATGTGTGTGTATGTATATATGTGTGTGTGTATATATGTGTGTATGTGTGTATGTATGTATATATGTATGTATGTGTGTATGTATATGTGTGTGTATGTGTGTGTATGTATATATGTGTGTGTGTATATATGTGTGTATGTATGTGTGTGTATATATATGTGAGCAAGTGAATCTGTCTGTGTATGTATGTGTATGTGTATGTATGTATATATGTGTGTGTGTGTGTGTATATATATATATATATATATATATATATATATATGAGCAAGTAAATCTATGTATGTGTGTGTATATCTGTGAGTGATTGTATGTGTGTACCTGTATGTATGATGTGCCTATTGGCTATATCTTTTAGTATATATTCCATGTTGTATGTATGTGTCAGTGTCTCTATGTATGTGTGTATAATACCTATGTACTGTATGTGTGTATATTACCTATGTACTGTATGTGTGTATATTACCTATGTACTGTATATGTGTATATTACCTATGCACTGTATGTGTGTATATTACCTATGTACTGTATGTGTGTATAATACCTATGTACTGTATGTGTGTATATTACCTATGTACTGTATGTGTGTATATTACCTATGTACTGTATGTGTGTATATTACCTATGCACAAATGTGTGTATATTACCTATGTACTGTATGTGTGTATATTACCTATGTACTGTATGTGTGTATATTACCTATGTACTGTATGTGTGTATATTACCTATGTACTGTATGTGTGTATATTACCTATGTACTGTATGTGTGTATATTACCTATGTACTGTATGTGTGTATATTACCTATGCACTGTATGTGTGTATATTACCTATGTACTGTATGTGTGTATATTACCTATGTACTGTATGTGTGTATATTACCTATGCACTGTATGTGTGTATATTACCTATGTACTGTATGTGTGTATATTACCTATGTACTGTATGTGTGTATATTACCTATGTACTGTATGTGTGTATATTACCTATGCACTGTATGTGTGTATATTACCTATGTACTGTATGTGTGTATATTACCTATGTACTGTATGTGTGTATATTACCTATGCACTGTATGTGTGTATATTACCTATGTACTGTATGTGTGTATATTACCTATGTACTGTATGTGTGTATATTACCTATGTACTGTATGTGTGTATATTACCTATGTATTGTATGTGTGTATATTACCTATGTACTGTATGTGTGTATATTACCTATGCACTGTATGTGTGTATATTACCTATGCACTGTATGTGTGTATATTACCTATGCACTGTATGTGTGTATATTACCTATGCACTGTATGTGTGTATATTACCTATGTACTGTATGTGTGTATATTACCTATGCACTGTATGTGTGTATATTACCTATGTACTGTATGTGTGTATATTACCTATGCACTGTATGTGTGTATATTACCTATGTACTGTATGTGTGTATATTACCTATGTACTGTATGTGTGTATATTACCTATGTACTGTATGTGTGCATATTACCTATGCACTGTATGTGTGTATATTACCTATGCACTGTATGTGTGTATATTACCTATGTACTGTATGTGTGTATATTACCTATGTACTGTATGTGTGTATATTACCTATGCACTGTATGTGTGTATATTACCTATGCACTGTATGTGTGTATATTACCTATGCACTGTATGTGTGTATATTACCTATGCACTGTATGTGTGTATATTACCTATGTACTGTATGTGTGTATATTACCTATGTACTGTATGTGTGTATATTACCTATGTACTGTATGTGTGTATATTACCTATGCACTGTATGTGTGTATATTACCTATGCACTGTATGTGTGTATATTACCTATGCACTGTATGTGTGTATATTACCTATGCACTGTATGTGTGTATATTACCTATGCACTGTATGTGTGTATATTACCTATGTACTGTATGTGTGTATATTACCTATGTACTGTATGTGTGTATATTACCTATGTACTGTATGTGTGTATATTACCTATGTACTGTATGTGTGTATATTACCTATGCACTGTATGTGTGTATATTACCTATGCACTGTATGTGTGTATATTACCTATGCACTGTATGTGTGTATATTACCTATGCACTGTATGTGTGTATATTACCTATGCACTGTATGTGTGTATATTACCTATGTACTGTATGTGTGTATATTACCTATGTACTGTATGTGTGTATATTACCTATGTACTGTATGTGTGTATATTACCTATGCACTGTATGTGTGTATATTAGCTATGTACTGTATGTGTGTATATTACCTATGCACTGTATGTGTGTATATTACCTATGTACTGTATGTGTGTATATTACCTATGTACTGTATGTGCCTTTATGTTATGTGCTTGTATTTATTGTATGAAGCACATTATTAGGGAATTAATAGAGGAATGTAAGCACAGTATATAGGGAATTTATGGAAGCACAGCATATATTTCATTATATTGGAACATTATATTTTTATGTATGCTGGCACTGTGTGTAGATCCTTAGGGTGCGTTCACGTGTGCCTATTTTTGCTGCAGATTTTGCTTCTCATTGACAATGGGAAGAGAAATCTGCTAAAGCAGATCTGCAGCAGAAAATACGCACGTGTGAATGCACCCTTAGTGGTGGCACAGTATAGTTAAATAATAGTGGCACAGTATATAGTTCATTAATGTTGGCACAGTATATAGGGAATTAATAGATGAATGGTGGCACAGTATATAGTTCATTAATGGTGGCACAGTATATAGGGAATTAATAGATGAATGGTCGCACAGTATATAGGGAATTAATAGATGAATGGTGGCACAGTATATAGTTCATTAATAGTGGCACAGTATATAGTTCATTAATAGTGGCACAGTATATAGGGAATTAATAGATGAATGGTGGCACAGTATATAGTTAATTAATAGTGGCACAGTATATAGGGAATTAATAGATGAATGGTGGCACAGTATATAGTTCATTAATGGTGACATAGTATATAGGGAATTAATAGATGAATGGTGGCACAGTATATAGGGAATTAATAGATGAATGGTGGCACAGTATATAGGGAATTAATAGATGAATGGTGGCACAGTATATAGTTCATTAATGGTGGCACAGTATATAGGGAATTAATAGATGAATGGTGGCACAGTATATAGTTCATTAATAGTGGCACAGTATATAGTTCATTAATAGGGGCACAGTATATAGGGAATTAATAGATGAATGGTGGCACAGTATATAGTTCATTAATGGTGGCACAGTATATAGGGAATTAATAGATGAATGGTGGCACATTATATAGGGAATTAATAGATGAATGGTGGCACAGTATATAGTTCATTAATGGTGGCACAGTATATAGGGAATTAATAGATGAATGGTGGCACAGTATATAGGGAATTAAGGGGAGGTACGGTATATAATTAAAGGGAAACTGACAGGCTGTTTACTCGCACTAAACCCAATACACTAGGTTACAGTGCAGTATACAAAAATTGGTCTTTCCATTTTCTAGGTATTGCCCCACATTGCTAGTATGCGAAGTCAGTCTTGTGCGCAATGGAGGCGGAGCTTCCCTGCCTCCATCCTGTATGCTGTGCTATGCCTCGCCATCTTTGTATATTTATAATTATTTTTTTTGCCAACTCTAGTATATTGTAGACTGTAAGCATATATTAGTGTGGTGTCCATCTCTTCAGTGTAAGAACCAGAGCTGTGTGGAGATTCCTGCGTAAGGTGGGTGATTGGTGATGGGTGCTGGGTGATGGGTGCTGGGTGATTGGTGCTGGGTGATTGGTGCTGGGTGATTGGTGATGGGTGCTGGGTGATGGGTGCTGGGTGATTGGTGCTGGGTGATTGGTGCTGGGTGATTGGTGATGGGTGCTGGGTAATGGGTGCTGGGTGATTGGTGCTGGGTGATTGGTGCTGGGTGATTGGTGCTGTATGATTGGGGATGGGTGATGGGTGCTGGGTGATTGGGGATGGGTGCTGGGTGATTGGGGATGGGTGCTGGGTGATTGGGGATGGGTGCTGGGTGATTGGGGATGGGTGATTGGGGATGGGTGCTGGGTGATTGGTGCTGGGTGATTGGGGATGGGTGATTGGTGCTGGGTGATGGGTGCTGGGTTATTGGTGCTAGGTGATTGGTGCTGGGTGATTGGGGATGGGTGATGGGTGCTGGGTGATTGGTGCTAGGTGATTGGGGATGGGTGCTGGGTGATTGGTGCTAGGTGATTGGTGCTGGGTGATTGGGGATGGGTGATGAGTGCTGGGTGATTGGGGATGGGTGATGGGTGATTGGTGCTAGGTGATTGGTGCTGGGTGATTGGTGATGGGTGCTGGGTGATTGGTGCTAGGTGATTGGGGATGGGTGATGGGTGCTGGGTGATTGGTGCTGGGTGATTGGGGATGGGTGATGGGTGATTGGTGATGGGTGCTGGGTTCTGTCATATAGAGCTCAGGTGGGGGCATATAGGGGGAGATTTATTAAAACCTTTGCAGAGGAAAATCCTTCCGCAAAACGATCTGATTGGTTGCTATGGGCGACTGCACCGCTCTTTCTCTGCACAGGTTTGATAAATCTCCTCTATAATACAGTATATTATAGGGCAGCTGTCATATCTTTTCTGTAAATAAGACTGACAGCACAGCCAAAGTGTATATACACATGGCAGACCTTCATAGAAACTGTTCTTGACTCGATTTTACAAAAACACCAACTTTTATGGGGGCTAAGAATGTCGAGAAAGCCTGGCGGGAGTCCACTGTGTCCCTGGGCCGCAGCACATCTGCCCATTAAGTCTGGCAGACGTTTTTTAAATTATGAAAAGTGCCCTCTTTTTTACTTGAGCCCCTGCCCTCCAAAATGTCTGTGCACGTCCCTGGTCTGCAGGGCAAAGCACAGGGGGCATTATATGTGAAGAGCACATGACAGGGGGCCCCCTGTCCTGTGCCCTTCACATATAATGCCCCCTGTGCTGTGCCCCTCACATAATGCCCCCTGTCCTGTGCCCTTCACATATAATGCCCCCTGTGCTGTGCCCCTCACATAATGCCCCCTGTCCTGTGCTCTTCACATATAATGCCCCCTGTGCTGTGTGCCCCACACATATAATTTATATGTGTGGCACAGCACAGGGGGCATTATGTGAGGGGCACAACACAGGGGACATTATATGTGAGGGGCACAGCACAGGGGGCATTATATGTGAGGGGCACAGGACAGGGGGGCATTATATCATATAATGCCTCCTGTGCTGTGCCGATCACCTAATGCCCCCTATGCTGTGCAACACATATAAATTATATGTGTGGGGCACACAGCACAGGGGGCATTATATGTGTGGGGCACAGCACAGGGGGGCATTATATGATATAATGCCCCCCTGTGCTGTGCCCCTCACATATAATGCCCCCTGTGCTGTGCCCCTCACATATAATGCCCCCTGTACTGTGCCCCTCACATATAATGCCCCTTGTGCTGTGCCACAAATATAAATTATATGTGTGGGGCACAGCACAGGGGGCATTATATGTGTGGGGCACAGCACAGGGGGGCATTATATGATATAATGCCCCCTGTTATGTACCCCACACTTATAATGCCCCCTGTGCTGTGCCCCTCACATATATTGCCCCCTGTGCTGTTCCCCTCACATATATTGCCCCCTGTGCTGTTCCCCTCACATATATTGCCCCCTGTGCTGTGCCCCTCACATATAATGCCCCCTGAGTGGACAGGACATGGGGCTTTATATGTGAAGGGCACAGCACAGGGGGCATTATATGTGAGGGGCGCATGATAAGGGCATTATATGTGCGGGACGCATGATGGGGGCTTTATATATGAGGGGCGCATGATGGATGCATTATATGTGAGGGGCAAAGAATGGGGGCATTATATGTGAAGGGCACAGCACAGGGGGCATTAAATGTGTGGGGCACATGACAGGAGCATTCTATGTGAGGGGCACAGCACAGAGGGCATTATTATGTGGGGGAACAGGACGGGTCATATTATATGTAGGGGCACAAGATGGGGCATTATTACTATATGTGTAGGCACAGAGTGTTTTGCCTTTCAGAAGTATAGTGTATATTGTGAGGAATTTCTGGGGTGGTACGTTTTTTAGGGGCCACAATACATTACGGTATTTTACTCAGAGGGTAGTTACAGCACAGCAAGTTATATTCAGAGAATGCACTGTGTGGTAGTATTAGATTTAGAGGGCACAGTGTGTGTTAGTATTATATTCAGTGGGTACAGTGTGTGATAGTATTATATTTAGAGGGTGCAGCGTGTGATAGTATTATATTCAGAGGGTGCAGTGTTTGGTAGTATTAAATTTAGAGGGCACAGTGTGTGGTAGTATTATATTCAGAGGGTACAGTGTATGGTGGTATTATATTCAGAGGGTACAGTGTGTTGTATATTCAGGGGGTACAGTATGTCAGAATTATATTAGGAGGGTGTGTGACAGTATTATATTCAAAGAATACAGTGTTTGGCAGTATTATAATAATTATTGTTTTCATATAGAGGATCAGAATGCATTGGCATAGTGAGGAGACGTCTGGGCATCAAGTTCTGCAGAGAGAAGATTTAGCTGGAACAAATCCTGGCGGTATGTACCATCTGAATTAGATAAGGAAAGACTATAGAGAAGACGTCACCTGTAATCACTGATATCATTGTGTATTCTCCTCACTATAGAGAAGACGTCACCTGTAATCACTGATCTCTATAGTGAGGAGAATACACAATGATATCAGTGATTACAGGTGACGTCTTCTCTATAGTGAGGAGAATACACAATGATAAGACGTCACCTGTAGTCACTGATATCACTGCGTATTCTCCTCACTATAGAGCCTTAGCACTTTCCCATTCTGTGGCAATTGGTATATATGATTATTTTTCTGACATATGAGCACGGCCTAAGAGTCTTAAACAAGGTTAGGACTGTATGATACATTTAATAATATTGTAAGTTCCGTAATCTTCTGTCCGCCAACACAAAATACTCTAATAGCGCCCCTCCCGAGACTCGACTCTGGATCCGCCCCTGCTCCCAGCATGCCCTGACAGCCGAAGGCTGAGAGTTGTAGTTTTGCAACAGGTAGGCAGCCACAGGGGATCGGTGTTGCAGTATGTCAATCTAGGGCCATGGTGTCTGATCTTGAACTGGCAGCAGGAGCCACGACCACTTTAAATCAATGGCTGCTGGGACGTATGACTAGTGACATCCTTCGTTCCAGACCGCAACGTCAGGGACGTCACTCGTCAGACGTCCCGGCGGCCAGCGCTGCTCATTGAGCCTACCGGAGTAGCATTGATCTATGTAAGAAACCTATGGGCCGAGGCTGTTGGGGCCACCAAATGATATTACTTATACAGAATGTCTGGTTAGGAGAAACAAATATAACGCACCCACAGGGAGTGGCGCCATTTTAATAAAATTTGTCAAAAACCTTAGATAACAGTCATACAGAATATATTAGAAAGCTTTTTTGATTTTCAGCCAATCAGAGAGCAGCACTACTGAAATAGAACTCCCAGGAGGTAACAGCGTGTCACACATGTGATGTCATAACCATTGTCCACCAAAGAGCAGCACTGAGCAGAAATAACACTGCTCCTGTTCATTTTCCATCAGTGAGGGGCCGGTGCTGGACACTGTGTAGGGACGCGGGAATGCAAAGTCATACACATGACTGTGACTGGTAAGTGTTACATTGTTGTGTCCAAAAGGTTTTTAGTGCAGTTCCATGTGTATTTCTATGATACACATGTAAATAATCTATCTTTTTTTTCTTATCTTAGATGCACTATCTCCAGGACATGGAGTAGCATTTCCGGACCTACAGCAAGACGTTGGATGAAGGCATAGCCCCAGAAATAACACTGGTCCTGTTCATCAGTGAGGGGCCGGTGCTGGACACTGTGTAGGGACACGGGAATGCAAAGTCATGCACATGACTGTGACTGGTAAGTGTTACATTGTTTTGTCCAAAAGGTCTTTATTGCAGTTCCATGTGTATTTCTATGATAAACATGTAAATAATCTATCTTTTTTGTCCCCTATCTTAGATGCACTATTTCCAGGACATGGAGTAGCATTTCGGGACCTACAGCAAGACGTTGGATGAAGGCACAGGCCTAGGAATCATGCACATACACAGAAACATTTGCCCAAATTATAGAGGTAACCTCCTTTAGTATGCCCAGAGGAAGGGCCATACAGTAGCCATGGATTCCCTACAGGTTTCCTCCCCTCTGGAGGTTTTTCCTGTCCTGAGTATTAGTTACTGTACGCTCTTTGTGAGTGATGGGAGGTTACAAAAAATCCCCTACACAAACATTTTAATAAATAATAAATAAAGTTCCCCTTTTTTTAAACTGTTCTTTGACTTGCTCGACTCATTAATTTATTTCTGTGTGTGAAAATAGAGTTAGCAAAACATGGATGACCAAAGCTGCTCTCCTGCACGATCTGCATAATGTGGTGCAGAGAGAGGCAACTGGTGCTGGGTGGTGCAGCTTATGAGGCAAACGTAGAACACCCAGCAAGTTCCATGCACAAGCCTTTTTCTGATGAATGGGACTCATGCAGGGAACTTGCTAGGGGTCATACGGTTGCAAAGGATCAACTTTTGGGTACATGAACTGTCCCTTAAAGGGGTACTCCGCCTCTAGATATCTTATCCCCTATGTAAAGGATAGGGGATAAGATGTCTGATCAAGGGGATCCTGCTGCTGGGACCCCAGCAATCTCCATGCAGCAACCAAAATTCTAAATAGTATGTTTAGATCACTGGTTCCTGTGGTGGGATTCGTGACATCATGCCACACCTTCTTGTGACATCACACCACCTCCCATAGACATAAATGGAAAGGGCGTGGCGGGAGGTCACGACCCGCACCACGAGAACCCAGAGTTCTAAATATATTATTTGGAACGCCGGGTGCTGCATGAAGATCGCGGGGGTCCCAGTGATCAGTCATCTTTTGTCCTATCTTTAAGGTAGGGGATAAGATATCTAGGGGCGGAGTACCACTTTAAGGAATTAGAGAGTGTAGGCATGCCTTACAAGCAAGTAGAAAAAGAACAGCTGGGAGAAATGACAGGACACGAAGCAATATTTGGCTGGGACCGATTTTGGGTGTGTTCTGGCCAATTAAAGGAGAACTATGGCAAAAATTAACTTATCCCCTATCCATGGTTTATGTGATAAGTAGCTGATCGTGGGGGGTCCCCCTGCAATACCTGGGATGAGACCCGTCGCTCAGTGAGAAGCGCTCGCTGCAGACGTCAAATCTCAATTTCCCTGGACCCCCCCCCTTCCTTCATGTCCACCACAGACGCCCCCAGACTGCTGTCTCTTACAGAGTTTTATGCCCAGAAATGGTTGGCTACTCACTTTGTCAGTAGATTCTCATCCTAAATATGAAGACAATCGGGGAAATGTACCTGTGGAGAGGAAATGTTTGTCCAGTTGCTCTTAGCAACCAATCAGATCATTTCTTTTATTTTTCAGAGGTCTTCTCAAGAATGAAAGAAGTAATCTGATTGGTTGCTATGGGCAACCTGATGAAAACATCTTTTTTTTCTTTAACAACTACAGTACTACAACTCCCATTGTAGTGTGTCTTTTCAACCTGTGCCTCCTCCAACCCTGACCCTTAGGGGGGCACAGACTGACCACACTGGGGGTTGTAGTACTTTCATTATTACAGTTCCCCTATAACTCTGCAGCTTCGGTAGAAGTATGAGGCTCAGCCTTAGAGTCAGTGTATCTGGCTGCTCCAGTGTTCTTCTATTTTACAGCCTGGACACTGTTCTCCTCCACACTGGTCCCTGTGGTCCGGTCAGATGGTTCTGGACTGGGGCTGAACGGTTGCTTGAGGGATTTAGTGGCAGATTTTTTTGGGACTTCAGTTGTTGGATGACCTCTCTCTTCAGTGGCTGCTGATATTCGTAGTGCAGAATTTACAGGTGTTACGTAAAAGGGGTACTCCGGGGGAAAACATTTTTTTATTTTATTTTTTTAAATCAACTGGTGCAAGAAAGTTAAACAGATTTGTAAATTACTTCTTAAAAATCTTAATCCTTACAGTACTTATCAGCTGCCGTATGCTATAGAGGAAGTTGTATAGTTCTTTTCGGTCTGACTACAGTGCTCTCTGTGAGTAGGAGCAAATCTCCATAGTAAACTTCTCCTACTCCGGACAGTTCCTGACATGGACAGAGGTGTCAGCAGAGAGCACTGTGGTCAGACTGGAAAGAAATCCAAAAAGAAAATAACTTCCTCTGTAGAATACAGCAGCTGCTAAGTATTGGAAGGATTAAGATTTTTAAATAGAAATAATTTACAAATCTGGCAAATTTCCCCAACCTCAAGGTTAGTGTTTAACCACTTAAGGACCTAGGGCGTATGGATAAGCTTTGACGTCCTGGTACTTAAGGACCAAGGGCGTATCCATACGCCCGTGGGAATTTCAGTCCCGCCACGCGCCGGGCGGGGACCGGGCCGGGGTGACTGCTGATATCAATCAGCAGGCACCCCGCGCAAATGCCCAGGGGGGTCATCAGACCCCCCCCAATCGGCAATCGGCGCAAATCGCAAGTGAATTCACACTTGCGATTTGCGCCGATTCCGGGTCATACGGGTCTATTGTGACCCGGTGACCCGGAATAGAAGGGGGATCGCGGTTGTCTAAGACACCCACGATCCCCCTGTAGGCATAGGAGTGGGTTGTTAGGGTTGCCACCCCTCCTATCCCTGCTATTGGTCTGCTATTGATCGTCAGAGGCGACAACCAATAGCAGACCGGGGGCGGGGGGGTTAACTTTCGTTTTCCCAGTCCTGCCCACCCACAATAGGCGGGGCAGAACGGGGAACCGAAGGGGACCGGGTGCCGACGTCCACTTACCCGTCCGGAGGCAGCGGCGACGTTGATCGGCGGGCGGCGTCACGTGCTTCTGAAGAGGACGGCTCCCGGGATCCTACAGAAGCCGGTAAGTTGATTTGGAGGGCTACAGTCTGAGACTGTGGTCTCTAACTGTAGCCCTCCAGATGTTGCAAAACTACAACTCCCAGCATGCCCAGACAGCTGTTTGGGCATGCTGGAATATGTAGTTTTGCAACAGCTGGAGGGCTGCAGTTTGAGACCACTATACAGTGGTCTCTAAACTACATCCCTCCAGATCTTCCCTACACTACAACTCCTAGCATGCCCACATAGCTGTTTGTTGTCTGGGCATGCTGAGAGTTGTAGTTTTGCAACATCTGGAGGTCCACAGTTTGGAGATCACTGTGTAGTGGTCTAAAAACTGTAGCTCTCCAGATGTTGCAAAACTGCAATCCCCAGCATGCCCAGAAAGCAAACAGCTGTCTCGGCATGCTGGGAATTGTAGTTGGGTACCTCCAGCTGTTGCATAACTACATCTCCCAGCATGCCCTTCGGTGATTAGTGATTAGGTCCGGTGGGATAGTGGTTCCGGGCTGCTATCTTCACCGGGGAGGCCTCTTCTAAGCGC